>NC_092064.1:6997500-7297500 GCF_039877785.1 Chaetodon trifascialis | reverse complement strand
GGTGAGCCAGTTGTTTGTAGAACCTGAAACAAGGGTACTGTAAACAATTGCACTGCCAAATTGGTTGCGATAGCATGTTTTCTAAGATGTACCCTAAACTGTAAACCAGTAAATGATTGTAAAAGAAAGAAAGAAAGAAAGAAAGAAAGAAAGAAAGAAAGAAAGAAAGAAAGAAAGAAAAAATGGAAAAAACAAAACAAAACAAATAAGATGGCCTTTATCATCAATTATTTCAGACCTGGTAATTGCCATGGAATTGAGTGTGGCTACCGCTCTATAACTATGTGTTAAATGGTTGTTAATTCCTGGATTAATGAGCAGTGCAGCCGTGTCAGACTGTGTGATCAATGCTCTGCTAATCTCTGTGTTTCTGTGGGAGACTTGCAGGTGCCAGTTCATGAAGTTCAGGTTGGCTGGAGGCGCCCGACTGATAGATATTGGTGAAAAAAAGCATTTTGAAGTGATTTACCAAAATGAGTAATTCATAGAGCGTGTGTTTGTGGTATTCTCCTGCAGCTGAATTTCACTGTTGGCCCTCTTTTAAAGTCCCTGCTGATACAGGATTGGTGTGTTGTCTAAATACAATGCAGCCATCTAATATTGAGTGTTTTTGCACTAGACATCTAATCAGTGTGTTTTTTGCTGGCAAACAGCAGTATCATATGGGCTGCTCATATTACAGGTGAGGTGGGATCTCATATGTGGATGTAACCCTGAGAGCTGGACACAGCAGAGCCTGAGTTGTTTTCTGAGCATGTTTGTATATTGGACATTCCAAAACGTGACCAGCAAGCATGCAGCTTATGGCGTCTCTGCTGGACACATCAACAAAATATGATATTACTATTAAACAAGAAGCAGTAAGTGATACAATGAAAGTTCCTGTCTATTAACATGTAATATTAGATGTAATGTATACCTGTCACCTCATTTGTCACCTTCACTCTGGGTTTCCCCACATCTGCTTCGTGACAAGCGGCACAACTGGGTCACAGTCTGCTGCCAAACCGAATGGTTCCTTTTTCTTGACATTCCATATAATATCAGTTACATATAATTAACTCACAGCATGTCAACGTTGTTTCTCTTTGCTGTGAGTGTGAGGAGAGTATGGCTCATTTCTCATCAGCCCACATAAGAAAGAACACTGTTACAACCCAGCTCGCTAGGGGTAAGGACGTAACAAAAAAACAGCCGGATGGAAATGGTTGAAATTAGTTATTTATTTAAATCACACTGTTTTAAGTTGTTTTACTACACAAAAAGCAAAAGGCCAAGACAACGAAAAGAGCGAGTGGGTGCTTTTCAAACAAATGACATAATCAAAACCAAAAGAGAACTCTCCAAAAATGGGAGCTGACCTTAACCACACAAAATAGAAATAAAACCCTCTCAAATGAGGCCTACAGTAAAAGCTGAGAAATCAACAGAATTCAATTCAATTCAATTCAATTCAATTCAATTTTATTTGTATAGCGCCAAATCACAACAGAAGTTGTCTCAGGACACTTTCCATATAGAGCTGGTACAGACCAAGCTCTTTTATCTACAAAGAAACCAACAATTCCCCCATGAGCAAGCACTTGGCGACAGTGGCGAGGAAAAACTTCCTTTTAACAGGCAGAAACCTCGAGCAGAACCAGACTCTGGGTGGGCGGCCATCTGCCTCGACCGGTTGGGTGAGAGAGGAAGAGCAAGAGAGGGAGAGTGAGACAGACAGACAGACAGACAGACAGACAGACAGACAGACAGACAGACAGACAGACAGACAGACAGACAGAAAAGCAGTCAGAGAGAGAGAGAGAGAGACAGAGAGAGAGACAGAGACAGAGAGACAGACATGCAGTCACAGTAACAGTGACTGTGGATGTAATAACAGCAGTAGCAGTTGCAGTGGATGTCAGGCAGGGCCAAGGCAGGAGACGCAGCTGAAATCCACAATCCAGATTCAGCCACTGTCCATGGGAACCTGCAAGACGACAAAGCACAGAGACTCCGGGGAAGGAGCTAAGTTAGTAACACGCTGTGGTAGGACATGAGAGCGTGCGGATGGAGAGGGACAGAAGGACGGAGGAGCTCGGTGTATCTTTGGATGTCCCCCGACAGTCTAATCCTATAGCAGCATAACTAGGGGCTGGTCCAGGACAAGCCTGAGCCAGCCCTAACTATAAGCTTTATCAAAAAGGAAAGTTTTAAGCCTACTCTTAAATGTAGAGACAGTGTCTGCCTCCCGGACAAAGACTGGAAGATGGTTCCACAGGAGAGGAGCTTGATAGCTAAATGCTCTGACTCCTGTTCTGCTTTTTGAGACTTTAGGAACCATAAGTAGACCTGCATTCTGGGAACGCAGTGTTCGAGTAGGGCAATAAGGTACTATGAGCTCTTTAAGATAAGAAGGTGCCTGGCCATTTATGGCTTTGTAAGTAAGGAGGAGAATTTTAAACTCTATTCTAAACTTTACAGGGAGCCAGTGCAAAGTGGCGAGTATTGGAGAAATATGATCTCGCTTCCTGGTTTTTGTCAGAACACGTGCTGCAGCGTTCTGGAGCAACTGGAGAATATTCAGCAGCGAATTTGGGCAGCCTGATAGTAAAGAATTGCAATAATCCAGCCTGGAAGTTACGAATGCATGGACTAGTTTTTCTGCATCATTTTGAGACAAAATATGCCTGATTTTTGCGATATTACGTAGGTGAAAAAAGGCAGTCCTTGAAATTTGTTTTACATGGGAGTGAAAGGACATGTCTTGGTCAAAGATAACTCCCAGATTCTTCACAGTGGTGCTGGAGGCCAGCGCAATGCCATCCATAACTGCTATGTCATCAGAAAGTGACCTTCTAAGATGTTTAGGGCCTACTACTATAACTTCAGTTTTGTCCGAGTTTAGCATCAGAAAATTGCAGGTCATCCAGGTCTTTATGTCATGAAGACATGCTTGTAGTCTAGTTAACTGACTGGTTTCTTCCAGTTTCATTGATAAATATAGCTGGGTATCATCTGCATAGCAATGAAAATTTATTGAGTGCTTCCTGATAATCTTACCTAAAGGAAGCATATATAAGGTGAATAGAATTGGTCCAAGCACAGAACCCTGCGGAACTCCATAGCTGACTTTAGTGAGCACAGAGGAGTCATCATTAACGCGTACAAACTGAGAGCGATCTGACAAGTAGGATTTAAACCAGCTTAGCGCAGTTCCCTTAATGCCAATGAAATGTTCCAGTGTCTGCAATAGGATGCCATGGTCAATGGTGTCAAATGCAGCACTAAGATCCAGTAAGACTAGTACAGAGACAAATCCTTTATCAGATGCAATTAGAAGGTCATTTGTAACTTTAACCAGTGCTGTATTATTAATAATAATTAATAATATTATTATTATTATGAATTGATTTCCTTGTTGTTAGTTGCATTGGACTGGAGTTCGGAAGCTGCATTCAACAGTCCCCACCCCAAGTTGGCGTTTAGGATGGAAATGACCAAGAAATCCTCTGCTGCACACAATTACATTATTGTCCCCAGGGAAAAAAAAGCAGGAATTTGTATGTCAGGACACGTGTAGACATAAATGTACAGTATGCATGATGGTGCGTGTGTGGGTGTGTGTGTGTGTGAGAGAGAGAAAGGGAGATAAAGAGAGGAGGTGTCAAAGATAGAGACAGGGACAGAGATAGCTGTGGAAATCTAACAGCTCTCTCATCTTTCTTAATGATACATCTGTGATGATACATTTGCAATGATGACATCTCTCATTGTAATTTGAAGTGCCTCTGCCTGTGTCAGAGTCGTACAAGACAGGATGTGAAATTGGGGTCTCAGAACGGGATGTTTTATTAGCTGCTGGATATTGCCAAGGTGGTTAAGATAGGCTATTTGATTTGAACCGCTCCTTTCATTTACTCTGTTTGATTTGCGATAAGTGACTTTTCCTCGGGAAGAAATCGGTAGTAATTTCACAGTTTGTGCTCTCTTCCCGTCTTTTTCCTCTTTGTGTTTCTCTCTTTCTTGATCTCTCTCTCTCTCTCTCTCTCTCTCTCTCTCTCTCTCTCTCTCAAATATGACAAGCTTTATGGACTCCTCTCACACACTCAGGGACTCCCATGTGCAGCCTCAAGGCATGATTGCAGCAAATGATGCAAATGAATTGATTCCAATACAAATGAACTCATGATAGTAATCCCATGCCAAGTGGCTGCTGCTTAATTTCATATTGATGAATGAACTGCCTCAGCCGGTGCTCAGAACAATGGTTTCTAATTAGAGCGACACTAATTGCAGACACATTGATTGGCTAGCAGAGTGATCTTGTGAAGATCCTATTGGATCAGTTGAAGAGCTGTTCCTGGAGTAGATGCTTGAGTTCCCGTTGATGGGGGTTTGTGGGGTTTTAAACCCAGAATAATAAAGTTTCAGGAATTAAAAGCATATGTCCATATTAATCTTTGAAATTGAAGTCGTATTAAGGCAACAGCAGGAGTTTTTTGAAGTGTGAGCATTCCACAATGCCGGCTAGCAAGCTGTGAAGCAAAAAATAAAAAATAAATAAAAAATGTGTTGCTGGTTGAATATGAATGAGCCTCATCTGCATGCATTGTCAAAACACAACTCTTGTGACCCCTCTGAGTTGGAACTGACAGCAGTGAAGTATAAACTGGTGCTGCTGCCCTTTCAGTGTGGTGGGTAATTCATGAAAATCCAGGTAAACAGATTAATTAAATAGATAAAGTTACAAACTGAAGGTCATACTTCAGAGGTGAAGTAAAAGCGCATGACAAAGAGGGTTAAAGGAGAGCGATTGCTAATGAAAAAGGTGCCATCTGCAATATTTTAACTTAAACAACCTGTTGCCGTAATGCAAAAATGAAATGGTGCCTTTCTCAAGAGGGTGCAGCCTCTGTTGCCTCTATTTGTTTCCCACTGGGTCAGATTTGTCAGCAAATAAACTTGATTGCTCAAAACAGAAACATTTTAATTTGTTTTCAACTTCCATAAATCTGCTTGCTGATCATAATTAATAAAGATGTTCCTTATCACTCTACATTGTGGGAAATGATTTTCTTTCTTGTCAAAAATTAGAGGTGAAGATTCATTCCATTCTTTATCCATTAAATATGAAGCTGCAGCGAGGAGACAGTTATCTTAGATGAGCATAAAGACTGGTGACAGGCAAAACAGTTGACCTGGCGCCGTCCAAAAGCAACAAATCCTCCACCTCCCAGCAGCTCTAAAACTCACTTAATAAGACAGCGTTATTTCTCATTTGTTTAATATAACAAAACCAAAGTGTATGTGAACTCAGACAACCAATGGAGACAACAGAAAACTCACTCCTCCTGGCCAAAAGATCCAATCAGGGCTGTACCCCAAATCATACCCGTATATTGCCATTTTTATTTACCTGACATTTTATGACATGTATGTATGTATGTATTATTATATGTTTATGATGTCCTTCAGAAAGTCCCATCAACAGGGTCTATATCCCTGGAACACTGATTCTCCTCTATCCATTCCCATGGGCAAAACCCCCCAAATATTTTCAAACTGCAAATGTTTTTTCTTTCAGAAAAATGTCCCAGAACATGTATAATACAGGACCATTCACATGCAGATGAGGGGCATTTCTGAATACCCCAACTCATCCTGAAAATAACAATATACAAATGCATGCAATGTCCCAAAGCCTTTATCTAAAAGCAGTGAAAACTGCAAAAGAATTACTGAGTGAGGGTGTGAGCGAAAGACAGTACATGCAGAACTCTACTTACTTCATAAGAAAGGCTGAAATGAAAGATGTGGTCTTAAGTTTGCAAACATTTACTTTAGAAAATTAAGAAGTAGAAGCTAAATATGTAAAAGAAAGGTATAATATATGACTAATAATTTCATGAGAAGCACCTTTAAACTAAACAGAAAACTGAGAGTTTGTGTTTCCTGACTTTGATTAATCATAATGTGCATAAATTACATATTTTCTGGTGGCGTTTCGCAGATGAACACAGATGAACTTTGGATTGGATTATGGATTGTATTGAAATATCTTTAAAGCAAAGGTCACTGTTAATAGCTACAACAGTAACATCTTGTGTGATTATTGGTACATCTCCTGCATGGGCATTTTCCTGTCATGTGTGACGTGTAATCTGTGCTGAATGATGATAGCGTTGCGACAGTGGCGGGTACAGTAGAGTGCGTTTCCTCTCTCTGGGTAGCGCAGCTCAGATCAAATCATTTGGCCTGATCCAGTGGAATGAAATGGAGTTAGAGAAGGTCAGCCTGTGGCACTGTGTTTCTCACTCTGCTCTAATGTAATAAGAGCACACTGAGAGAGGCAAGGATTAGACTGTAATCCACCTGTATCTCTCTTCGCCTCCCTCCCTGATTTGTTTGCAGCATCCCTCTCTCTGTCTCACCCTCCCGTCTCTCCCTAACTCAATCAATCAAGCTCCCCATCTCCCTTTCACCCTCACCCTCACTAGGTTATTGAGATTCAGATACTCTTTCTCCTCCGTGCTCGCTTCTACTCATCTGCCCACTAGTTTTATTAACATTGTCAGTCAGTCTTTGGCTGGGAATATGATACAAGGTTTTGATCAATACCAATGTTTTGATCAATTTTAACTGTGGTTCTTCTTGAATTCAGCATAAATTAATATGACTGGGAATGCCCACATAAAACTTGGTCTTTGAGGTGTATTTTCTAAATTTTAGTTCATGTTTGATGGTAGAAAATGCACAGCATTAGGCATTTAACCTACTACTATTCTACAACTACAATAAAACTGTCCACCTCTGTCAGTCTGACTCATCATGATGGGTCATACACTGGGTGTCACTTTCCGTCATATCAGTGTGCTTTCCTGCTATAAATGGAGGTGTGTGTTGTTTGTTTGCATGTTTCCAATAACTACAGTAATTTGAGTGAACAGGGGAGAAATCACTTTAGAAATGAAATGACAAATGAGTGTCAGTTGTCATATTGCAGACGGCGATCAATCCAAATGTAACTTTATCATGCCCTGTTCCAATTTCTGATATCAACTCAGGACATGATGAATCAATTACTCCATAAATATGTCATGAATTAAACAGCATCATATCCATCACATCAGAGGTTCACCACTCTGAGCAGCTGAGATGTGATTATCAATAAAAGATGATTCATAGTTTGATATGTCAGCCTGAAATGTAATCATTAACAAACCATCGTGGGCCAAACCTTCATAGAAACAGTGTTAAATTCAAACTCAAATCGTTCTTTCCAAACTCTCCTTCACCCCACTGAGGGAGACTCTCTGACAGCTCCCTACTCAGAACTTCCCAGCAATGAATCCCATCCGTGTCCACACTTTCCCCAGTGTCCTTTGGAGGATAAAACTGTCGATTCCTTGACTTCTTCATACTGCTCCAACCTGCATGCAAAGACAGAGACAGCTGTTATCATGTTCCATCAGTGGTATCAAGGCTGAACACTGAGCAGAAAGCACATTTAATTATTTAAACAGTCCTTGGGGAGGGTCGGGAGGGAATATGATGGCGGCGACGGCACTGAAACTTGTGGAAGAAGTGATGGTGTGTGTGTGCAGACTGAGACAGAGAGATGTGTGTCATTGTGAGATGATGTGTTATGAAAATTATGCAAGAAATGGTCACCTCAAACAGATATCTTTTGGAATTGGCACCTCACTTGTGGTGGAGTGCCTGTGTACAAATATGTACACATTTGAAAGATCATTCATTTGCATCATATATGCTGTATTTATCCCACAATACGATCATAGTATTTAGTGTTTCCAGTATGGAGAATTTGTCTTATGGCAGAAATTATTTTAACAAAAAACAACAACTTCAACAACAACTGTCATTTGATCCAGTTTAGAGTGATGAAATAGACCTATTTGATGTTCATCCCGATCCTGGATAAAAAGAATCCTGGGATGTCACTCAAAATACACTGGGGAACCTGAGCAATTCCAGATGGGATTTTGCACTAATACCATGTGGACAGGCCCAGTGATTTTGTCTGAATATAGTACTTTTTCTCAGGCCAGCATCAGTTTCACCAGAAGAGAACTGATACTGTTGTTTTACTGGAGACAAACAGTGTTTCTAGTCCAATGTGGATTCATTTGTCTGAGAATTTTACATACCCGAAGGGAGTAATAATCTCCAACTGTGTCCTCTTGTCTAATCCAGTATGTTTTGGATTCATGGAAGGCCTTCAGTAGTGACATGCGATGTATACATGGATGCTATAGTGTTAGGAACTACATTGTTCTCATGCACTCTGCAGAGAAAAACTGCTTTATCGTTACTGTTACCTAGAGCATAACCGATGTCAGAAACACTGTCACTAGCATGGGTAAAAACATACCTTGTTGGACTCAAAATGGAGTAGAAATCAGAGGTCTCGGTGAGCCTCCTTGTAAAATGTGTGAATAATCTCAGAAACAAAAATTGCAACAACATATGAAATACTGTAGTTGTCAGAGGGGAACTTCGGTGTCTTAAAAAGCATAGAGAAGCATCAGTCAACACACATATCCAAGCAAACAACCCTCCGATTCTACGCACTCCATATTCATCTTTGTGCATGTGTGCATCTTTAGCTCTTGTCTGTTCGAAATCACAAGGACACACATCTATTCCCAGAATGTCTTGCATCATTGACAAACACAAACACCTTTACCCCTGTGTACATGTCGGAGTGAAACACAGAGTGACAGGACTGAGAACACCTCCAGGTAGAGGTGCTCGTGTGTACAGCTACCTGAATATGCATGCCTACTTCTTTTCTTACACACAAACACACACACACACACACACACACACACACACACACACACACACACACACACACACACACACACACACACACACACACACACACACACATCTGTCACTCACTCAGAACAAATGTACAACCTGTGAAACTGAAATTCAGCTTCTCCTGACAGGTATTATTGATATTTCACTGATTTAGCATTGGTACACCACAGTGTTAGAGCCCATGTTTAAACTCGCTCTTGGTACATCTAAGTCTTCCCTTCTTGTACTTGTATATCTGTGCATGTGTGTGCACGCATATGTGATTCCCGGTTCCGTACATGAGGAGGGATTATTCTTGTTTGAACGACTTTGGCCTTGTCATGTGTGTGCTCGGCTGAGGCAGACGGCCCCCACGTGCCAAGCTGGGATGTTCTGTGTCACTCCTCGCTGACATGCTGACATTTACCGCACTGCCGCCGTCATTGTGCTGCTCTCATCACCGTGACAGCGGACTTACAGATCGCCAAAAATCCCAGAGCAGTATCAATTTGCTCAGCCAGCTCACGGTGAATGGGGGATAAGACGCACTCAAAGTGTACACACATGTGCACGCGCAGATTTCCAGAGAAATGCGGTGGAGTGTAGAAGCAGGAGTGAAAACACACATACACACACACCCTGCTGGAGTGAGCAGGGGATGCACAACCCAAATTGGCTGGTGTGATAATACCTTAAGAGTGAAACGATTTACTGACAGTGACACTTTGTGCAGACTGGCCCATCATTTAAATCCCTCCGATTATATTATCTTTCAAGCCTGTAAATAAAACAACATGGCTGCCATGAAGATACATTTACATGCACAAAGCATTTTTCTTTATATCTTTCAATATTGATCAGGCATCAAAAGAGCGTCCAACAAGCATGCAGTCAAGACTTCATCCACTGTTCATCATCTGCTGTAGGCAGAGAATGATCCATTATTAATCTCCTCTTGATAGATGGGCTGCTGTTGTCATAAATAGTTTAGGGAGACTCGAACTTTAATCAATAAATGTTCAAACTTATGTTTTGAGCTTTCGTTATTCATATTAATTACATGTATTCTCATAGAATTAAAGGATGTGTTTCCTGTTTATTGCTTGAAGAGTCTTTATATGTTTTTTAAAGGCGAGTGAACCTACAGATTTGGGAGAGATCAGACCTCACTTTCAGTACCAAGCTTTCAGAGTATTTCAAAGCTTTTTTTTTTTTCTCCTTAAATTCAGGGGATATATTATGTTCATACTGTTATTTAAAGGTACTCTATGGAGTTCTTGACCATTAGCAGCACCAGAGTGCCATGTTTTATGAATGGGTTCTCATTTATGCACACACGTGCAAATTAAAGGTTATTTCAAACAACAGTGTGTACTTGTCACACAAGTTTATCAACTTACTCTCTCTCTCTCACACACACACACACACACACACACACACACACGCCTCCTGAAGAGGATTGAGGATGAAGGACTCCACTATCCTGCAGCCAGTTTTCTGCTATTCCTTTGATTGACAGTCAGCAGCTGTAATGCGCAAAGAAACACAGCAATGCACCAACAAATGGAAGCATGGAAGAAGAAGACTTGTGGCAAACATGGATGTAAAAGATGCAGGATTCAAACTTTTTAAAATTGAACATAATGTTTTATGTGTAAGAAAAGGCATAATGTTTGTTATGGAAAGATCATCAAAGATACACACAAAGCCCACTGAGAAACAAGTGAATGCAAGCAGAACTTTTGTTTGTTGTAAAATAGACAACCGATATAATTCATTAATATACTTTTGGAATATACTATATGATTGATATACGTCGGACAAAGCAAGGATAATTGCTTTACATGGGCAGTTAGCACTTGACTTCATCTCATGGAACGATCCTGATCCTTTGACATTATCTGTCTGTGCTGGCATTGAGTGGCACAGGCCCTGTGGCTCAGCTTTGCTGTGGCTGATTCCAGAACAGCTGACAGCATCTATTCTGCAGTTAATGTGGCGTACTGAGATGCTGCAGTAAAGATAATGTAAGGGTTGTAAAAGTGCTAACGCTAATTAGCTCTCTGGCAGGGGTGCACCAAGCGAATGGAGCTGGTTGAGATGGAGGACAGACAGGCAGAACGATGGAGGAGATTGCGAAAGTAGATAGTAGAGTAACGAGCTGTGGGTGGGATGAATGGACTCTGAAAGGTTAGAAGTGTCATGTAAGCCTGTGTCAAGTATCAGAAGAGTGGAGTGAAGGACATGTGCATCTTCTGCACAAATTTTGATTAGCTCTGATACTGTATGACACTGGTCAAAGAGAGGGACCAAGCCCCACAGTGCCATTTTAATAACATCCTTATAGTGCTTTATCACACTTTCCAATACAGTCCATCTCTCTGGTTAGGCCTGGCTTGCTTTGAAATATTGTTGGTTATTGGAAATACATTATTTACAGCACACCCCACACATCAACTTGCTCTCAATTAGCCTGTCGTACCTTTGGTGCCTGTGTGTGCAGTGCTCTCTATTTTCTTTCAATGTTGTTTTCCTCTTTTACATACAGTTAAACAATTTCATCTGTGTGAGCTTTTTCCTCATTTCAACTTGACCCGTGTGTTCCTCTACAATCTGAAAGGGACAGCAATGTGGTAAATGCACAGACCTTCCAGACTGGAGTGAAAAAAGTAGCTTCACTGTACGTTTATCCTTGACCATTAAACGTTCACTATACATCAACTGTAACACTGAAGAGATAATCATAAATTAACTAATCCCTCTCAGATTAATCAAATCATCCAAGAATATTGAAACCCCTCTTATTACATTCAATCACAGTGTTTTTAAAATGACCAATATCAACAAGATCTGTTCATAGCACCTGTAGTATGGTAAAGGTTGGGGAAAGATTGTGATTGCACAGATAAAACTTAAGTTAAGGTATAGTTAAAGCTTTACTATTCAGTATTTGCATATTACAGTGGATTAAAATGACTATGTATAATGTGAAAAGTATCACCAATTCTGCAGGTGTCATTAGCTCTACAGAGCTTTTGAACATTTAGGTCATTGTTTTGCTTTACATCCTGCAGCTTTACTGTTTTGGTTCACTCTCATTGCCATCAGAATGGCTATCAGGCAGCAGGGAGCTGTTTTCAGCTATAGCTCTAAAAAAATCACCGTGTATTACCTGCCCAGTACCAAACAGCAGACAGACAAAATTAGCAGCTTTTGTGACAGGATGCAAACCCTCACACACACCCTTACCTTCCACCTTACTGCAATGCACAATGGGAACACTTCCTGCATTGACACTGAACGTGAGTGGACATTAGGTGTAAATTGTGAGGTTTGTAATCATCCAATATGAATGCAAGGATGCATATGATATGCTGCATATATGTGAAAGACAAGCTGAAAATTACACAGTAAGTTTATGCTGCCACATCTGGTATGTCAGGTGGTTGCTGAAGCGCTTCATTTCATTACAGTAATCAGGTTACTCTAAACATTTCTGAAGCTTTTGTGATGGAAATGACCTACCGATGGTTAAATGACCCATCACTTGGACCATCAGTCCATCTATCATCCAGTAATCAGTCTCGTTTTGGATTATATAGAGGTCATGGTTTGAGGTAATGTTGCATTATGTGAATAAAACTCGCTCCATGCCACATCCTGTAAGGACTTAATGGTCCACTCAAGGCTGGAAGCTTAAAAGTTGCCTCTTTAGTAGGTGAGTATTACATGAATGACCTAAATAACAGTGCAAGCAGCAAAAAGTCCACACACTCTGTTTCAACAGAGTGCATTGTTTTTACAAAGCCTAGACATTTCATAAACAATGTTTGATTGGTGAAACATTTGCATAGATATGAGCAGCCACAGAAAACTGCTTAACAAACCAATTCACAAGGTTTATTAATCATTCTGTCAGTGCTACATTAGTCAACATTATGGGGTGTGGGGACTAACTTCAATATTTAAATATTCATTTAGACAAATTGTATCTGTGTCATTGGAATAGATATTTTGCATGCAAGCTAAGCATTTTTCCAGGCTTAACTCAGCCTTGCCCTGGTCCACAATGGTAATCAACTTTCTTGTAAAGTGGAGCAGCAGCATGAGAAGCGACACAGCGGAAAATGTGACCCCTGATCCATCAAGAGAAAATGTTTTAATCACAAATCACTTCAAAGGTGTAAGGTAAAAGGCCCTCTTTGTGTTGCCAGGTTTAATCACTTTTCACTGACAGTGGCTATGTTTTAAATAGCAGGAGAGTACAGTCTGACGTCCCATGGGCCTTCACTGAATGATCCAGCTAGGTTCTACTGCCAGGGATCAGAAGAGAATAAGCAGGCGGGAAAGAGAGCGATAGATGACTAATTTGGGAGTGAAGTGGAAATGACAGGAAGAACACAGTGAGCTCTGATGAACATCAGTGTGCAGGAGGCAGTGCCGGTTCTACACGGAGGCCTAGGGAGCAGTGCCGTTGCTAGGGTCTTTTGGGGGTCCAAGCAAGAAATCCCTGGGGCCCCCACCCCACCCGTGTACGCCACAAAAATTTGTTTTTTGCACACATAAATGCACAATTTCCAGGGCCCCACTAGTGGTTGGGGGCTCCAAGCAACTGCCTGGCTTGCCTGTCCGCAAGCCCTGCCCCTGCTAGGGAGGCCCATGCCTCTGTAGACGAAGAAGAAGAATTGCCTTCATTCGTCACATTTTTTACACACAACATGCAGAGTTGAGGAGGAAACTGTACATGCCATGCATATGTGAAATTCTTTCCTGCTATTTGACCCATCCATGGTCAGTCCTTCCTGCGCCCGAGGACCAGTTCCTCTTTGTCACCATTGGTCAGGTGCTGATCTTCTTGCATGTTTTTTAGTGGGGGTATTTTTAGGTGAACACGGGGAGAACATGCAAACTCCACACAGAAAGGCCCCTTATTTTTCCTCGAGCAGCAGGCACCATAGGCATGGTGGAGGACACGCCCAGGGCCCACAGTGGAATTCGAACTGGGGACCTTCTAGCTATGAGGCAACAGTGTTACCACCAAGCCACCGTGCCACCCAGACATGTCCTTGGCCACGCCTGTGACACCCTGTATTTGTACCCTGTACTGTATTTTCCATTTTTCATTTTTTATGGCCCTACTTCTCTTGCACCTGCACTCACTCGAACAAAATAAATGTTGATGTATGATTGTGAAGTAAAATAAAGTTTATAATCTTTAAATATCATTTGTTGCCATTTTTTACTGTGCCCCTCTGGTCAAACACTGTCCCCTCCTTGTCCTCCCTTGTAAAATGTGTCTAGAACCGCCACTGGCAGGGGGTATTCGAGTTCACAAGCAGTCTTAACAAGTCTTCATTTGGATTCTATTGTACATGGAAAATGTATCAAAACGGACAGATATTAGAAAGACTTTGGTGACCTGTTTTCACAAATTGATGCAGATAGTGGTGACAGACATGTCTCAACTTTTTTGTCAGCATCTGAAATACCTGGCTTTATTGCGAAGAAAATGAGGGAGTAAAGCAGAGGAAGTAGGCTTGTGATTAGAGGCTTGTTGCCTCCATCAGGAGGACACAGCTCTTAAATGCTCTATTGCAGCCCCCTCCAGTGTGTCCTTTGTTAACATACCTGGTTAGATAAGGATAGAAATACAATTTCAGAGTAGAAATACGTGGCAGTATTTCTCCAGCAAGGTCAAATGAAAAAAGGAGGAAAGAATTGTATGAAGGGCAAATGAAGGAATGGAGAAATGCAGCACCACGGACAAATGGCATAGATGACAGACACTTAATAAGAGCCTGAATTTGAGAAATGGCGGCGGGCGAACGACAGGAATAAATGATAGGAGGGATAGAGCTGTTCTCCTGCTTGTATTGGCCAGCCAATCACTGCCTGTTTTCAGTCTGTGCAGGTTTTCAGGGGTGAAAGGCAGTGACGACAACACACAGTAGAGATTGGAGACCGCAGGGACACGTGCGCACGCACGCACGCACGCACGCACGCACGCACGCACGCACGCACGCACGCACGCACGCACGCACGCACGCACGCACGCACGCATTTTTACTTAGGAGAGGAGACAGGTGTAGGAACAGCAAGAGGCCAAATCAGCCGAGCTGTTATCAATGTTTCCAACCTGATCGTGGCCTCCCTCTCTCTCTACAGCATACACACACACACACACACACACACACACACACACACACACACACACACACACACACATGCGCACGCTTTCACCAAGCTGTAGAAAAACAGGTGTAGAAAGGAAAGACAGAAAGATTTTGTGCTGTGTTTTGCTGCTCCCATAATCTCTTACCTTTTGTTCACTTGCTCCAATGCAACACACACACCAATCCGACACACACACACACCCTCACACACACATGCACAGGCTGCCCTACCTTCTCACTCCTAGGTCCCTGGCCCAATTTGAACAGCATCAGTGAGCGATGGTGGCCCACTGGTGCCAGAAGACCTGGGTGGAAAAAGTCGAGTCATTTTTCACAACTTCCCATAATACAAACTTCTCTCCAATGAGAGCTCGGGAAACATTTTGCCTCTAAGCATTTTTAGTCTGTGTTCAGGGGAACAAAAATGCGTCTGTTAGATGAGGGTTTAGATTAGAATAAGAAATCAGCTCAGGGTAGAAAAACGTTGTATGGGTTCAAATTATTCCCTTCCTGAGGTTAGGGGTGCTTCATCACCACTCGGTTAAGGTTAGGAACAATCATGGTCATGGTTCAAAGGAACTGTTTACTGTTTATTGAGTGGCACACACCTGAGTCCATTTTTGACTGGCTTGATGAGTTGTACTTTAATGAAATGAAACAGACATTTTAAAGAAGACATTGAATAGTGTTGTAAGTCTTTGTGAGGCAGAAATCTGTCTGCCGTAGCTGCTATCAGGATAACTCAACCATCACATCTGTCTTGTTGTTTCATGTACGCCATGATTGCGGCATCCTCTCTGTTTGAAGTTTTCCTCGAAATAAGTACAGAATCATCTTCCTCTTCGGGCTCTTCTCAGACATACTGTACACGTCTGGCCTCACTGTATTCACTCCCTCCTCCCTCTTCCCTCTTTGCTCTCCTCCGTCCTCGATTTTCTCCTCCTGTCTTCCTCCCTGAAGGCAAACATTGCTAGCAGCGGCAGTAGAAGTGTCACCCCAGGACGTCGTCTTTCACAGTGTGCTGCAGCCGCTCTACAGCAAGCTCATCCATCCCACACTCTCACTGCGCCATCAGCCTAATGCACTCATTACCGCAGAGTCCACTATAAATGATAGGTTCCTGCCTCATAGACACTGTGCCTGCATGAGCTTTTAAACAGGCTGATGTAACTGATAGCAATTTACATATAAAATACACCAGAGATATGGAGGCTGTGTTGAGGCAGCATCAACATTTTGATCTTGTTTCCTCCTCAAATCCCCTAATAGAGCCAGAACAAGATTAGCATACGTTTTGTGTTTTGGTCAGTGGGGACTTGATGCCTCTATGGTTCTATAATGACCCCATGAAAGTACTGTAGTATTTTCTGCTAACCCCATTTTCGGTAGTGTTTACAAAAATCGAAACATAACTCAGCATCAATCTTTGCACTGGACAAAGCCTTATGCCTTGATGCTGGCCTCTGTCCAGGTTTTGTTGACTCATGAGCAGACTAAAGCAGGCTGAGTGGAGCCATATCCATTGTGTGGCTGGAGCTGAGCCTGTAGCACTCAGTGGTGATGATGGTGAACAGCTGGCCTTGGCTGCCGGAGCTGCCGGCATGCGATGAGATGATCGATAGCTTAATGGCAGGATTTCAGCCTGTGTTTGGGCAGTGTGGCACTTTGTAATATGGAGCGGGCATAATTATTTCATCAGAGAGATCTGGAATTGGGGCTTGTTAATCTTCCACTGGGCTCTGTGGAGGGTCGTGGGTGATGCTTTGTGGTAAGAATGTAAAGAATATAAGGACAAGCATTCACGGTAGGGATTCTTTTCAAATGATGGATTTATTATTATGCCTACTAATCCTTGGGCTGACCATTCTCTGGTTGAGGTCTTATTCAGCTTATCATGCTGTTAACATGAACCTTTGATACAATCTTAATAAGTCCTCCTGTTCAGCTGGAGAAAAGGTTCACCTGCCCTCAGTGGCTTTATTATAGAAGGTTATATCTCAAAAGGGCTTAAAAAATGTGATTCCCAGAGCATTTTCTTTGTCTTTTTATCTTATGCAAAGCACTTTGAATTTCCATGTTCTTCCTAAATGCCTTGGTTGCTAGTAGACATGAAAATAATGGAAGCCTTACCTGAAATTCTGTTGAGCTCGACTAGTTTTATGCCATCACTCCACTGGCCTGCTCAGGTCCACCCTTCTCTTAATCTCATTCATTTAAGTTTACAGAAATTAACCAAAGCCATTTATGAGCAACAGCAGATGAATGCTATTTCTATATCTCTACTCGAGCACTCTGGTGTCTTCCCCAGTTGTCTGCCCTCAGGCTGATTCCTGACTCCAGGTAGGACGCATCCTCTTGAAGATTGAAGATTGACAACCATTTAGAAATGACAAATGACAGCCTGTGACCATGAAAAACTCTGATCTTTCCTAAGACCTGACTAACCAAACCTTAACCAAAGCATCGTCACATCAAAGACTGATTTCTTTTTTCAACGGTGATGTCTAACAGTCTTGGAGGGCACGGACAAATGACGTCTTATCAGAAAATGCTCTTGTGTTGTTCTAGATGACGTGGAATATCGGCATATTTAACAATGTTTACCAGAATTAATATTAAATAAAACTGAACACATAGGTCGATGTTCATTACGGCTGTGTGATCGGTTGTATTGACAATGAGAATGGGCTGTCACAAAGAAAGGCAGATAATGGTACATGGGCTGCATTTATATGACTTTTCTAGTCTAAAGAGCTTCCAACACATGCTACAACCCAATCACACACTCACTCACACACTGCCATCAGGGCCAATTTGAGGTTCAGTATCTTCCCAAGGACACTTGGACATGCAGACTGGAGCTACCCCCCCAAAAATCTCAGTTCAGTCCCTTCCTGTTCTCTGATCACCTGTACTGCCTTTCAATAGAGCTGAATTCATGATTCGTTAACATATTTTTCTGCTCCTGCCAAATGATTACAAAATAGTAATTTATTAAATATTACCTATAAGCCAGCAGTCAAACTGCTGTACTGCGGAGATAAAATAATTGTTTTGTAATGTAAAATCAACGTAAATACACGTTCACAAAGAACATTTAAAGGTTGGCCTCTTAGCTTTTCTGCCATGCAGCCTCCAGCCCTCACAGAATGAGCTTGTCATCGCTTTGTTTGTTCAGTTTTCCTGTACACACTGGAACACCGTGTGTGTGTGTGTGTGTGTGTGTGTGTGTGTGTGTGTGTGTGTGTGTGTGTGTGTGTGTGTGTGGATGGAGGGGCTGAAAAGGAGAAAAAAAGCTAACTGTGGACATCTACAGACTTTTCCACACTGTGTTTTTTGTTAAAGTTTGTCACTGATGATATAATGTAGCTATGACATTCATACAGTCGCAGCCCATTACAGCCCATTGAAATGTTCAGTGTGATATTGGGCTAAACAAATAAAGCTGACTTGATGTACTGTAATTGGTGAAACAAAACCAGTCCAAGTTTGCTCCATGCAATGTTACCAGGTCTTTTTTGTTGCGTATACGTCCCAGGTTGTATTTCTTTTATGGAGAGAAGCAGGCTCTCTGTTAATTTTACACATACTCTACACACTATATACTATATTCTGTTGTGCGTTTGCTGACCTTACATCGAATAAACCCTATCCATGGTCAAAGGGTGGCAGCGAGGCAATGCTCTTTGTTTCACTGTGTAGCTCAGCTGTGCACAGAATGTCCTCAGAGGCATTAATGGGGGTCATAAACTCTGATACGGATATTTGAACACATTGAACTCTAACTGGCCTTGCTCAGACAAGGACACATGCTCTCCCCTGAGGCCATTTCCATGAACAGAATTGGAAAATAGAAACTATTGATTTCTCTCTGTGTTTAATGCAATTGCCCTAACTGTGTTTTATTCATGTATTACTTTTTTTTTTTTCTATCTCTGTTCTTTCTGTTTCTCTTTGCCCGTCCTTATTTGGAAGTCAAAGCATATAAATATTCAGAATTAAGTTTTGTATGTGACAAAAAGGAAAGAGTTGTGCTTGTATTTTTTTTTGGGGGGGGGGGTTGGGTGTTATCAGGATCAGACTATAGTATAATTGTACAAAATCTAAATGTAATCCAGCAAGAATAATGAAGGGAAAAATCTGTAATCCAGGCTTAGATTTACTGAAAATGGCCTAAATCCAGTCATTGTGCACAGTGGACTTTTCAGTGGTGACAGACAATAAGAATGTGGCCTCACAGTATTAAAAATGACATGGAAATATCTAACAGAGGGTTATAAAGACTCTACAAAGACGGTTTTAAAGAGTAAACTGAGGCTGTGTTCAAATATTAACATAATTCATAATTCAGTCTGAATTCCTTATATTGCATTATGTAAGTTCTTCACAATGAACACTTCATGGAGCTGAAGTCTCAAAGTGAGATTCATTTTAAAATGTCAGCCTTGTCACCTTTCTTGTCCTGAAATTAACAAGAAATGGAAAGTCCATAATTTTGTGCCCACAGTCCACTGTCACTGCTGTGATCATTTCTGCTCATGAGTTGAAAAGCTTGATTCAATTGTTTCTAAGTAGACATGACCCTCAAGTAGCCATCTGATTAGACTGAAGTGTTTGTGTTTAGTGTAATGTTTTAGCTGGTGCTGCGCTGGATGCCAGCTTGTTATTGATAGTTTGATGCTTGCACAGCAGAGATTTGGTTCTGCTCCAAATCCAGGCTGAAGTAATTGACACGTCGCCTGCTGGGGTTTGTGATTAACTTTATTGACATATAGGAGGAGGTGGGTGTATGGCACTGCACAGAGTTGGCAGAGCTAACAGGCCTTTCAAGCTGCTACGACAAAATAGCACTGATGTTTTCAGGACGCGGAGCACCGCTGTCCACTGAAATGCCTGGACAGAGGAGATTTAGAAGCATGGGTATGTTGATTCAGGCCGAAAGCTGCTGCCAGCGGTGCTCCTCTGCATTAGACTTACTCTAATTCCCCTCACTTTATGATGTTGCTCATTGTTACTCACATGTTACTCACTTCTAGAAGAAAAACAGCTGTGGAAATAAGTGAAATCATCTGCACAGCTTGCTTGTTTAAAGGGGAACTCTATGCATCGAAATCAGTTTATTAACCATGGGCAGTACTACTCAGTGTCTGGTTAGCAGTCCCTAAAGCCTGACGAAATGAAGGAAGTTCACAAATATTAGGGACTTAAAGTCACAGTGAAACATAAGCTTGAGCATCATCAGCTTTAATATTAAGGGTTCGAAAGCTGTACAGACTGACTGCTCCACCCACACCTCTCCCATTGTTAGCACTGTTATCAGGATGCAGATGATGAGGGAGAAATGAAATAGAAAATGTGATTTTTCATGCTTTTGCTGCAAAACATATATTTGGTAGCTATAAGTGTCAAACTGTCCATTAGAAGGAAACAGACCAAAAAAAAAGGGCCCACCCGCAGACACCATTTATGGGAGGAGATCACAATTGATCCAATACATGACTAGGATTGTCGTGTTTTTGTTTTTGTTTTTTTTTGTGTGTTTTTTTGTGTGGTTTTTTTTTGTGGGGGGGGGGGGGGGGGGGGTTCCAGCAGCGCCCTATTGTGTCTTGACATGAGAGTTTGATGGACAGGTCCCGTCCTCCACCGCTCACGCTTGACACCACTCTCACATACACACACAGAGGGTGGGTGTTCACTCCGTTTAAAAGACAGCGGGATGCCATTAACTCTGTGAGAGAAGCCTTTAATGTAATTAACAGTGAGGAGATGGGGGGGTGGGGGTGGCTATCGCACATCTCACTCTGCTGTACGCACAAACACACACCCTTCCCACTCCAAACCCCTGTTGAGAAAATGTGTCTTTAATTAAAAATTCCCCATCCGACACACACGCACGCACACACACAATCACCACTCCAGGTTTCATGTGCTCCAGTCTGAACATGCAGGCTTGATTTGTATTAATCCTTATCTCCTGAACGGACAGCTTCTCAATTGTGTTTTTCCTCGGCTGGCTAATTTCATGAAGAGCATAATTACAGCATTTTCAATTTCGGCCCTCTGCAGAGTTATGAGGCTGACAGTCTATCTCTGCACTGCAGCTGAGAGGGTTGCAGTGTGTGACAGGAGTGTGTATCCATGTATCCCAGAGTGCTTGTGGATGTGTGATTGTGTTTTTCTGACTCAAATGAGAGGGAGAATTAGCGGGTTATGTGGGTGACTAATACAAGAGATAATTTCATGCCAAATCCAAATTGGAAAAGCAGCTGAAATCATGACAACTGTGTAAACCACATAGTAGACGGCAACTCTTGTGCAAATAGGGTTGCTTTACTAAAAATGGCAAGTGAAAATGTTAAGATAATGTGGGTGCAAACATTTTAGTGCCAGCAAACTGATGCCTGGTCCAGAATGTGTTCAGTAACAGTGTGATATCCAGTAATCTCATTTACTTGCTGTCTGTGGTGTGTGTTCCAACAGTAGGAGGATGAAAGGCATGTCAGCTCTGATTAGAGCTGCCGAGCTGGCACAGTTTGAGTAAATGTGAGTGTGCGTATTTGCGCCTGTGCTTTGGTCATTCTCCAGTAGGGAGATCTGAGCTGCCCTAAGGCAGTAGCCATCGTCCCATCCTTCCCAGCTCCTCCTTTCATCTCCCTTCATATCTCAGTCCTCCTCTCAGCGGTGCGACTGTTTTCCGCCTGATATCTCCACTCTGACTTCTCACTCAGATGCTCAGTAAACAGCTGCCGTGCATATCTATGCACTTATGTGCGAGAGCGCCTCTTCAGCAAAAGCAGCTTGTCTGTATATTCGGGTGCAGGCAGCTCATCGGCGATGCTCTGTCAGCTTTGATAATAACTTGGGGCCCCGGGGCGCTGTGGCCCCTGATACTTTGTCACACTCCTCCAGCTCTGCAAACACAGGCCACTGTTGCCAGTAAAGCATCTCTGCCTTCACTGATAATGAGCTCTGTGTCCTCAAAGATAGTCGAGTGTGGACGGATGCCAGATTCCCTTGAGGTGGTGAGCGCTGCACGACTTCTGACACCGACAGGACAGCAGCTTAGGTCCTGAGCACACATTCCCACTGACTAATAGACAGTCATTAATTTAGACTTGATTAAATGAAAATGTAATGATGCCCAAAGGGAAAGTTAGCAATCACAATGGCAGAGAATGAGGTAGAGGAAATAATGAGACAAATAGAACATGTCTAAAGAGTCAAGCAAGTTACTACCAAAGTTTTACTGGATAAGTGTGTAATGCTCATAGTCATTAAACATGTTTCAGACGTCCTGCATGGAGAGCTGAAGATCTTAAAAACAATTCATTAAGCCAAATAACCAAACACTGATGATAACCTAGCAAATAGACTAATAAGAAACAGCACTGCAGCATCCATATCCATTAGTTTGCATCCATTAGTTTTAAATGGCCCCCCTTCAAGAAGACAGAGTTCCTTCTGACCATAAATCTACCTCTTAAAAGCCTAATGTGACACGGAGACACATATTTAGCTAACAGTTTAGCGCAGTAATTAGCGTTTGTGAGCTCTCTGCCTCTGCCAAGTGCCAGCCGCCCAACATCTGTTCCTCCGCTGCCGCCGGGGCCGGCGCTGCCACCCTCGTTCCTCCCTCCTCCACCAGCCATCTTTGCATCTCTGCGGGTAGCAGAACACTTCAGTCAGGTCTGGAGAGAACTGATAGTTGGACGTATGAAAAGGAAAAAAGCGACAGAGCTGTTGCCCCCCAGAGCTGTTTGAGTGTTCATTTGAGTCTTAAAAGAGGGAGGTCCTCCTCCTGCGGTCACCTTGACCCATCTCCCCGCTCCCCCACCAGCTACAATTAAATCAGAAGCAGCATGTCAGCCCACCCAGCCTCAGCTGTGGGCGTGCGCCATCAGCATATCCTCAGCATATTCTCCCTGATGGGAAGCTTCTGCACTTGCCTGTGTATATTGGATTTATTTCTCGCTCCAGCGGTGATGGATTTTCCATTTGCCTGTTTTGTACGGCGCTGCACCATTGAGAGAAGCAGCACATCAAGACTGTTGCATCTTCTGTCACTCCCCGCCACACACCGTTTGCTCAATGCCATTTTAGGATTTTGCTCTCCGCGGCAAGCCATGCTTCTCCATATTGTGGGGCCCCATTTAACTCTGATAAGTCATTGTTCAGGCAATACAGAGGGGGGAGTCTTTACAGCATACAGACAGTGTCAACACCCCCTCCCTGTTCTCTCATTTTCTGCTCTCCTTTTCCCTTTTTCTACCCTTTCTTTATCACTTTTGCCTATAGCTCCTCTGCGGGCAAATTGTCGTTTCAGAGCCCCTGCCCCAACACGAGGGGAGGGTGAGGCGGGTGTGGTGAGGTGAAGGAGATTATGACAGAAACAGGATGAAAGGGGAGAGAAAGGGGAAGGTGGGAGAAAATAAAGTTGCTCTTATCAGAACTTGCCAGGAGCAATGCACACACAAAGCTGTTTGGGAATCCAATTTAGTCTTTGCTGTTAGCTTAAGTGATATCAGTGCAATTAGTTGTCACAGGTCAGAGTGTGAGCCGGGTGCGTTAAGTGATTTGCTGAAATCCCACTAGTGGAAGCGTGAGGGGACATCAAATCTACAAGAAAAAAAAAATCAGAACAGAGAAAACTTGCCTCACCTACTCCACAAATGGACCATTTCTTTGTGCAGCCTGCTAATAAATGTCAGCCCCCTCTTGACTCTTTTGTTTTGCTCTTGTCAGCCGCTCACACTGGATTTAAATGGATTTTCTTCCTCTATATCTCTCAACAAGGGTGACTTTGAGGCGTCATAGTTTTATTTGAGCCCAGCGTAACTCAATTGTGCTGTATGTTGTTTTTTGGAGAATGTCTACATGTTGGGGGGGCAGCAGCAGGAACGTCCTTGGTGTTTTTCACAAAAGCAATTACACCGACGGTGCATTACTGGGAAAATGATCTATTTATAATCTTCCAGTGTGAGCTTCTGCTACTGAGTTCTGTCGGCATCATCCTTTGTTTACGACATTACATAGTCTAAAGGAAGATCAGAAATTACCCAAGGTGACTGAACCAGGGAAAAACTCTGTGAAAGCCTCTTTATGCCAGCCCTGTGACGTTGTTTTGTTTGCAACTTAAAGTTGCAAGTTGAACTTCCAGTATTGAGGAACATGCTTTTCTCTTTTTGAATTTCACATTCAGTATATCTTTTGTATGATTTTGTAATGCAAGAGGAGCAGTAAGTGCAAATGTTTGCTTGATGCCTTCCTCACTTTGCCGCCTCAGCGACTGACACGGTTCAGCCTCTGTTATATAGATACATAGTGTCAGATGCATGCTGTTACAGCAAAGCAAATCACGTATTGTCGTAGAAATGGAACAGACAGAGAAGATTTCTAGGAAATCATGTGGCATTACACTGGCTTCAGTGTAAAGGCATGCAACATACCGCCTCCCACTTTGCAACTGTATTCTGTGCACAGACGTACCTGTTTAAAGAGGTGACTGTGACAATCAGTCTGCACACTGAGGAGCGCCACAGCCAACATGGCTGTGCTTCTTACTCTTCTGCATTACAGAAGGATAAAGATAGAGCAGTTTGTTGATTTAAGGGTGAAGGCAGTAATCCACTATATTCCCTTAACAGTTCCCTCTTGATCAAGACATACAGGCTAGCAAACATTCAGAAAAGTTCCCTTAAAAAACACAAATGTGACTTTTGTTTCATAGACCTACAGTAATTTACAAGCGCACATCATTCATTCTCCACCTGTATTCCACCTGACTGACTGTGATTAACACTGACCTCATCCCTCCTCTCTCTCTCTCTCCTCTACCTCTCGTCCGTCTCTCTAGGGGAGATCTGTGCGTTTAACATCCACGGGCTGGAGGCTCCGTTCGAGGCAGTGGTGCTGAACGGTACGTCTGGTGAGGGCCAGCTGAGGGCCCGCGGCCTGGTGGACTGCGAGCTGCAGAAGGAATACACCTTCATCATTCAGGCTCACGACTGCGGTTCTGGCCCCGGGGGCACGGAGGGCAAAAAATCCCACAAGTGAGTGAAACTGGCTTTTGTCTGACAGGATCCACAACTGCATGCACAGTACATGCATTTATATGCACAATTCACATAACCATTTCTTGGCACAGCATGGGATTTATAGGTTTGACTTTATACTTTATGCTTAGACCTAGTTTTCTCGTACAAACTCATCCAAAAAGGAAATGCTACCATGGACAGGGGAACAGATATTTAAATAAACAAGATTTTTCATAATTCATACTAAAATGCATGGGATAAATGATGTAAAACTACAAGCACTTATTGTATGATTCATCTATCATTTAGACAATGGCTCAAGTCCAATGAAATCATCAGCTATGCCACAAAACAGTGGTGATTTAAAAAGTATGATACGAACAATGACAAGCAGTTGGCTCTGCATGAGTGTCTGTGGACATTCCTGAGCATGAAGCGTGCATGTGTGTGGGTGCAAATGAAAGCAGGGCAACTAAGGATAGACACAAGGCTGGCTGGTGGTGGGTGTTTCGGGCTTATCTCAGTTCCAGTGGAGCCCCAACAAGCTGCCAGCACAAACAATGTGTGCCGAGCATTTTCTATGGATGGTCCAATGAAAAACAATCTGGAGGTCTAAACAAAAGGACAAGTAGACATTCAGGTGCAGGTTCTTTAGATTAATAGCAGCTTTGGCAGAGGTAGCTTTCAAATTCTTATTTTCTCACAAACCACTTGAAAAAAGCTATTTACATCTTTCCTTAAAGTTGAATATGAGTCAAACAACACCTAAATTACATTTCTAACTCTTTTTTCGCTCCTGCCATCCTCTTGGCTGCAGCTTGATCCCAGATTGCTCCGAGAACCATCCATGCCAGTACAGACACAGCACAACACCCACCTCCACAAGCACCAGTCGACTAGTTTAAAGAGGTCAACCGATAAAAACTATTTGTCACACTTGTTGGCTCACTAGGAAACAGCTTCTGTCTGCAAAAAAAAAAAAAAAAAAAGCCTTCAGACTGCCTTTGTTGGCTATATGCTGCACATCTCCCCTCTGTCTTACAGCTCAACCTCCTCACCTCAGCCAACAATGGTGCCGCACACTGAAATCTATCATCTTGTCTGGCTTATAGACGCTCACACACACGCTGACACATACTGTATTCACACTAGACCTGGAATTATAGCAGCAGGGGGCTTCAAGCCTCAGTGAAAGTTTTAAATCAGTAGAGCATAACTTGTATTTACTGTATGTTCTTTGCTGCGCTGCTAGTGTGTGTGTATGTGTGTGTGACTTTGTGTACAAGGAAAAAAGGGTGATGGATCTGAGTTACATATTTCCATGCTGTTGATCATGTTTTATATCCCTTTTAAGCACCCTGGCATTCTGTCACACTATTACTTTCGATCAACATAACTCAGTGCCCCGCTGTGACGCAGACCCAGTTTGGTTGGCAAAGACAGGCTGACGCTGGAGGGGAAGTGAATTTGGGGACACTTTAAATGGCCTGTCCTTTCACTGGCAACTCTCAAAGGACAAGGCTGGCCTCTCGCCGCACAGCGCACTTGCTTGCTCTGATTTAGAAAGAAGCTAACAGGGAAGAAGAAGAATCTCCGCCTAAGGCTGTGCTCGAATTACACATGACACGTCAACGGCAGAGAAGGAAAGCAGTCAAGAAAATTAGCGGCTAAAGAGGACAGGGGAGAGGATCAGGAGGGACTCAGGATGAGTTTTAACTTCACTTTATCCTCTATTCTTCCGTGCTCTGCTTATCACTGGCTGCTGCCCTACTTCTCACCCCTGTATTTTTTTTTTTTCCTGACTGGCTACGGCTCAGCTAACTCCCGCTGTCTGAGTCTGTCCTTCTGTCTGTCAGTCCTTCTGTCTCCGTTACAGACTCCAGTGTTTGAATATTTCGTCAGACTGCCTCTGCACTCACAATTGGACAGTCTTTGAATATATGCATCATCATGCGAAGCCACTCTTGGTGACTGCCAGGAATCGCCGCAACAAACAGCTGACATTAGTGACTGTCTTTCTCTGAGTCAAAGTACCAATATAACAATGTTTGCCAGTTCTGAATCATGTTGCTTCTCCCTGCCCTCTGAGATATTTGTCTCAGGTGTCTGTAAAAGCTTTATTCCATTGTCAGCAAAGTGCAAAGCTCGAATGAATTCACCTTAAACTCCTTGAGACTGTTTCTGCTCAGGTCAGCTTTAAATGAAACACAAATTAATCTACAACACTGCAGGTCTGACCTCTGCCAAATGAACAATTTGTACTGAAGTGTGAAGTGTTCTCAGCCGTGGTCGTAAAGAGTCATAAATGTGATAAATATCCATTTTGTATCTTTCAATTGATTTTAACACAATAGTGATTCAGCATAGACATTAATGAAAAATGGAATTGGTGTAAAGCACTGCTGGACTCATCTGGAGTGCAAAAAATGTGTTAACACGACCTAACTAAACTCAAACTGCATTAACAAAGAAAAAAGTATATGATGGAGTGTAGAACACAGTGCTTCACCGACAGGTGCTGCTGAAATTAAAAGAGCTTGAGGATTAAAACACTCATATTCAAATGATTTTGTTACTGCTTGCCCTGCCCCACCAGTGGGTCAGTTAGTACAGTACATGGACTTCTACTGGCGATAAACTGAATCTGTGATGCTGTATTTTGGAGAAATAAAATGATGCTGCAGACATGTAGCACATTATCATTTGCTCAGTGATAATGTGCTATCATTTGATCATTCACTCGGTGAATAAGATCATTTCAACAACCTCAAAGCTGCTTGGCTTTGGACTTATTCTTGTTAACAATTGAAAGACAAGTTTAAACTGATATTGACCCAAACTTTATCTCCCTTCACATCTAAAAGTCCTTGGTTCCGACTCCGAGAAGAGATTTTTCACCCCAGTGTTTACAACCTTACAAAAGTTGGGAAGCTGTGTAAAACATAAATAAATCAGAATGTGATGATTTGCTAATCCTTTTTTGACATATACTCAATAGAAAACAGTACAATATTTAATATATATAATATTTAATATTTGAACTCATCAACTTCATTGATTTTTTGTAAATATCTCCTTATTCTGGATTTTATACAGCAACATATTTCAAACAAGTTGGCACATGAGCAACTAAAGACTGGGAAAGATGTGGAACATTCCACAGGTAAACAGGTTGATTGGTAACAGGTGACAGCATCGTGAAAGGGGCACCCTGGAAGGGTTCAGTCGTTCAAGGATAAAACACGATAGTAAAAAGGATTTTATTTCCTTGGCAAAACAGAATTAAAATGACGTAAAAAGTAAACTTTCTATCAGTAAACACAGTTTATTTCCAAATGTTTGCATTCTATTTTTATTTATGTTTTACACAGCGTCCCGACTTTTCTGTAATCATTGATGTACTGAATTAGGTCCTCTTGCAATGAGCACAGCTTAGAAAATGCTTATAATAAAGAAGAGACAATTAATTATTAAACAACAAATTGAAATTAATTAAAACCCCTCTGTGCTGCAAAGGTTATTTTCACAATTTCACCTGGATTGTGTAATACTGATGCTTTTTAATCAGCCCATGTTTTAAATATTATTAACACCTACAAATCTACATATTCACGTACAGTAAAGACTTACTTAAGACTTTTAGGACAATTTCTATGGGCCAGGAATATAAATTGCTTCGTATCAGGGGTCACTAGCAAAACTGGTTATGCCCCACTGTTAAGCATAACAGCATTACCAAACAGGTCTCAGTGTTTGCCATTGTTCCTCTGAAAATTTGGAAATCTCAGTACTCACCAGTGTAGTTAGCCACGTGAGCACTGAGCCGTCGGGATGGGCGCAGTTGAAAAACAACCATATAATCTCACTAATTAGCGTCTGAAGACGAGAATTTTCTCTGTACTGTTTGTACCTCGCCATTCCCCACACACCTTGCTCTGTGTAAGTTTCTGCTGTTGCTGTGGAGTAATTAGGCATAAGGGACATCTCACTGCCTTACAAAGCATGTCATATTCATAATCCTTCCCAGACTCACACCTATGACCACGACATGTATTCAACACCGGCCCGGGGGTTAACTGTGTGGGGGCTGTCAGAGGGGGTAATGCATTCACAACAGGGTTAGCTACCCCAAGGTTGTGTATGTGTGTACAAATGAGTGTGTTTGAGAGAAAATGTAGATGTAATTTAGACACACAGATGTTTTCTCATGTCTGTGTAATCACACATTCACACACATGCTCAGTACTTGGCAGCACAGTAGTTATTAAAGTCATCATTAGTGAGTCTTAGAGGCCCGTATATTCTAACCTCACTGCAGTTAGGAGATGCTAATTATCCCGTGGAATGGCTAGCTGAAAGACAGCCATGCACACACACACACAAACACACTCCTGAATCCCAAATGCTGAGTCAAATTCGCACTGATATACCTACATTTACATATAAATAAGACAAATACCCTAGCTGGGGATAGATAGACTGATCTGATTGTGCATCGCATAACCAACTTGCGCACAAACATGCAAAGAAACTCACTCACATACATTGACAACCAAGAAAACACCAGACATTAACAAAAAAAGTCAATTTCTTATGACTGAAGAAGTGGGCCAAGAGCTGTGCCTTGTTAGCATAAGCTGTCATGATAAATTCCTGCAGTGAGAAGACCAGGGGACTCCACAGCGATAGTGCAGCTCTGTCAATGTGTTGCCGCTTTATTCTACCACAGATCTTAACTTCATGCTTGTCATACTTGATGCAAATATGAATGGAACCTCATTCTGTCAAAACCTGTTAGTTGACGTGATTATTACTCCTGGCAAGAAAAAAACAAAAAACAAAACGCCAAGTGTAGGAATATGTTGTTTATCTTCATAATGTAATAGGAGTGTATAGTCTCCATGTTTCAATTATGAATATGCACCACCAGGAACTGCACCATCTGTGCTTGTCTGCTTTAGTTACTGGATGAAAGAAAGTGACACATGTTTCCATCCCAGATTCAAACCACGATCGGGCTTCCTCGCATGTTGGCGGACACTGCAGAGACAAATGGACATTCAGTTGTTTAAATGCTATATTCTGGTAAAATCATCTTTTTCTCTCATTGGTCAAGTACATAAGCGATTACAGCTTTAACTCCTTTGTATCACTTCCTCTTTATTTCTCTGTTCTGTGGTATGACAGTCCAAACTACCCATCCATGATATGATCTATCTTGGATGAAGTATGCAGGATCTGGCATGATTATAATACATTATAATCACCTTGTAGTGAGATTACACAGAGCCCAGTGGAGTTCTGTGCAGGCGTCTCAGTGTGTTAGTCAGTGTGGAAGTGGGATTTCCTTGCATATTTATGAGGTTATCATCCTGTGTTGTGTGTGCATTTACCCATTGGTATAGTTAGGGTTGTTTATTTCTATTCTAGTCATACACAAGGAAATGTATGATTCAACCTCTCAGCTAATTCTTGACAAAGATTAATTGAGTCCTTTGCCTTTGTGTTGGGTGTGCAGGTGTGTGTGTGTGCGCGCGTGGGCATACGTGTGCACAGGAGCCATTCAATAATGACTCTGTTTGAGTGGCTGTGTTTAGTTGAGTGTTGATAAATAATGAATATGGATGAATATGCGATAAGATGGGAACAATGCTAACCTGACATTAACATGCATTACCCGGCTTTGACATACAGCTGGTTTCTGATTGTCTCTGCATACAATTTAGCTGGATCGAAATCACACCTGCCTCCACCGCTTGCCATGCACTTCATTTTCTAATGACATATTTACATCTGTGAAAAATTACTGCAAAGATGTTCTGAGTCCTTTATATTATATAAGGCATTTCTTTTATTTCTGTAAACAATGTTTTTGACATGCATGGATACAGTGCTATAGGATGGTGTTATGTAAGACTTCATAAACAAGTAAAAGGACTTTAAAATCGGTAAGATACTGCTGTATGATCCAGGAGGCCAATGCGGTGTTGCAAGTAACTGGGCAAAATAGACTTTTTTATTTATCAATATCCTGAAAGCAGCATTCTTTAACTATAATTGTAAAGTTGCAGTAATATAAGTGACTTGTAATTAAGCATGTAAGCATACCAGTCCCAGATATGTAACTTATGTCTTAATCTTTTTTTGGAAAGACAAATGAACAGTAACTGCAGTCCTTCTGCCTTTGAATCTCTGTCTTTTTTTGCTCATTTAATTCTCAAAAAATGACTGATCTAAATAATAATATCAATCAGGCAGGTAATGAAAGCACTCAAAGAACTAGTGTCATCTGGCAAAACATAGCAGAGCATCATCTGCATAACAGTGATATTTGACAACAAATGCTTCCCAGAGGGTATATGTTTATGGAAATAGAATAGTCAAGGGCTACAATAGAGAGACCCACCCATGATCAACTGTATCAAAAGCAGTGGTCAAATCTAACAGGATGAGGGCGACCACATTGTCAAGATTACATATAAATTCTCAGGTCTTTCGCTACATTTAATAAAGCTATTTCAGTACAACACATGAACAGCATTATATTCGTATTATATTCTCTTTTCTGTAGGAAGTAAAGGAGAAATTAGTTTGACAGTGTTATAGAACAACAATTTCTGCAAACTGAGGAGGTCTATGCTTGTGGGCAGAAATACACCAGCACACACTTCAAGTGACGATTTAAAGTTATTATACACATTGGTTTTAGGAAAATCCTACATAGTATACCTTTAAGTTATATAAATCATGTCAATATCTTGAGTATTCTGTGTAGACTGAAATTCTCTCTTTGTGTTTCCACAGACAGCAGTACTTGCAGACCTGCAAGGTCACAAAGAAGCTTATATAAGCTTCAGATAAACAGTGAAATGTGTTTTTAGAAAGAACAAGGGCTGTAGATGTTGTCACCAATCACTCGAATTGGAAGCACATCAGGGAGGGAACTTTTAATGGTCAGTACGAGCAGGAGGAGCATGTGAGTTTCATTTTACATGAAAAACTCATTCCATAACACTAAGTAGTTACTTTAAGCCTACCTATGACCTTTCCCGAATGCTTTAGTGCCTAAATCAAACCAAACGTTCATCATAGCTGTGTAGGATCTGAGTGTGCTTTAAATTTTGCAGTGGTAAAGAGTCAAATGAAATGAAAATGTAAAATAAACTCAATTTGATGTGGCGCTAATGTCATACAATTATATGTAATGGCATAGTTTTGCAGTGAAGTCTAGGGGCTACACGGCTGACTGAAGTCTCTGCCTGCGTGACAAGCTGTGACAGCTGTCTGACATGAATGTGGTTGGTAGGATATCAGGTATTGTATTTGCAGGGAAACTGCTGCATCTTTTTCAAGATCCGTTGGATCGTTTTACATAATTACTGTCATTAATTCAATGCGGCACATTGCTTAATGCTTTTCGCTGTTTCATGTTAGCGCTCCTCAATGTCATGTAGAGTATATTGGCATTTAAGAGTTTTAAACACCTTTGTTAAACATGATTTGACGTTGTGGAAAACTTCAGTTCAGTGGACATGAATGATTTATTTATTTGATAGTAAACTATTGCTAAGTTGTTAGTTACTATCCTATATTTACACAGTACCTATCTGTTGTCTAGGCTGTTTGCTGTGGCTAACAGTTTGCTTCTTTACACTCAGCAGGCAATAAGCTACAAGTGACTGAAAGCTGCACAGAGCTCTGACCCTTTTACATGGAGTCATTTGATTTAGGCAGGCTTTAACATACAGTAGCTTTGAGCTGTTGATCTGCTGAATGTAAAGTTAAATGTCGCACACTGGTGTTGGATCGAACCTATTATCCATGTAAGTCTTTAGACCAATCTACCACTGTTGATTCTGCTCCCAGACAGTTTGCATTTTAGTCATGTTTAAACCTGACCTTGGTTCTGTTTTACACCTCTGTTGGACTACACTGTGATCACACAGTCTGTGTCTCAGTGCAAAGAAAACAGGCTCGTGGAGCTGATTTCCTCATTCACTAGGGTGATGTCGCTTTTTTTAACCTTTGACTTTTTTCCAAGTAGCCATCCCCGTGGCTCTGCTTTTTACCCACTTTGTTTTGTGTGGTGTTGTGATCATTCTCGCACCCATGGGCTCACTTAACCCCCCCACTGTCTTTCTGTGTCACTCTGACTCATTGTGGACCTCCTGCTTATGAGCTGAGGCCTGTCACAGGGAGGAATGGTGGCCATGGGCTCGGCTTGGCAATGTTCCAGTAACATGAAAAAACACACACACACACACACACACACACACACACACACACACACACACACACACACGCAGACACAAACACCCTCACCCTAGTTAGTCAGACTTCTGTTTCAGCCAGATGTGAGCCATCAGTAGAGAAACACAGACTCACAATGAGACATATTCACAATTATTGCATTTAGTTATATATCATGCATTTGTGTGCATGGATGTGTAATCACACACACACACACACACACACACACACACACACACACACACACACACACACACACACACACACACACACACACACACACACACACACACACACACGCACACACACACACACACACACACACGAGCACACACAGCAGTCTTTCCATACAAGCCCCAGAGGAGTGGAGCATATGTTTGCTCCCTCATCACCGGGGAGTGTGCTGATGCGGGGGGGTAATGTTTATGAGAAAGCATCATTAATATGACAAAACAAGGCTGGCTGAGGGATTTACTTCACACATTGGTGCTGTCATCATCTGTCAGTACTTGTCAGCATGTTCTCTGCTGTTAGCACTGCCGTTAACATCCCCTCCAAACCTAAAGCCAAGTGATTACTCACTGTCATAAAAGAGTCATGGGTGTGTTCTGTTTCTGTGTCCAGTATTCAAATCCTTTAAAGGTCCTGAAATCCTTCTCAACAGATTTGATTATTTACATGAGAAATTTATGAAGAGGCTGTTTGATCTGTGTTTTCTCGCTCGTTTGAAGCGGACGGGGCATAGCTGCAAAGAGGTGATGTCATGTATTTCTCGCCCCAATCACAATTTAGCAACATTTGAATCAAACTGTGATGACATGTTTATGTTGCCAGACCACTATAAATCAAATGTGACCAAGCTACACACACACACACACACACACACACACACACACACACACACACACACACACACACACACACACACACAGAGTCTTGATAATTCTAATTCCCAATTCTTTCTAACTTGAAATTTGATTTGAGAGAATTGAGAATTTGTGCGTCATGGTTTTTTAATATTATATAAAAATGCTTTTTTAAGTAAATAGCAAAATGTAAACATATCAAAGTACATCAGTGGGTTAGTGTTATGCTATGTTAGTGTCAGCTTGCTGCCTATAATGCTTTAACTATTGTCACTGTTTATACAGTGATGCTACAGCAGTGTGAAGTACAGTACATAGATGACTAACATTGTGTGCACTGGCTGGTGTATGATGGAAAATTACTTCAGTAGCTAGATGTTAACCTAGCTAACCACACACACACACACACACACACACACACACACACACACACACCCATGTCCAATCACTGCTCTGGACATGGACATCTCCCTGACTCCCTGAGTAGAATTAGAAAATTTAAAATTGATTAAAAGTTTTAATTTATTTAAAAATGATTACAATTATTTTTTTATTTGTTTTACCAATTGATTGGAGGTTAATTGGAAACAATCTTTATAGTTATATATGCCCTGTATTTTAATTAATCATTTTATTTATTAAAACATTCAGATATACTACTTTTGACTTGTCTTAATAACTTGTTACAACAGTCTGTCAGCTTTGGGGCTCTATAAAGATGTCATCATAAATCATCGTTGTACAGTTGTAAATACATGAAAAATCCGACTAATTCTCCTGAATGATGCAGATAATAAATAAAGAAAAAAAGAATGAAGAAATGTGTGCATGTGAGGTGAGATTAGTTTGTATGTGTCTGATGGGGAAAGGAGGAGAACTGAAAATGCATGTAAATGTACACATATAAGGTGAAGCAAATCCTGTTGCATTGACAGGGCCATCACAGGAGTAAATTTGGCTATTTGGAACCTTAGAGCACATGTCATTTGTTTCACCTCACGTTCCCCCACTTTTTTATTCCATACTGTATTGAGGGATGGTCAGGACTCACCCACTGTGGAGATCATTGTAAACAGGCTGGATTCACACAATAGTTTAAAGCAGCATTAAAAGGAAAAACTCAAGTTTAGTGGAAACAGTACGTGACATTCAGTAAACACACTTCATCACGACCACCACTTCTTGTCCCCAGTTCTTCGTCCCTTTTGCATTTTCACTTCAGTTGTTTGTGCTCTGTTGTTGTTTGTTTGTTGTTTGTGTCTTATTTCCTATTAAAGTATATGCATCTGCTTGTGTGGAGTAACTGGAAAAACAGTCTCCTGTGTTTGTGTAGTGGTGAAAGGGAGAGATAAGGCGGTGAGGAAATCCATTCTGCCTGGGCTCGGCCTCCCCACTGTCTCTCTCTTTGTTGTCCAGCCTCAATCTCCAGCAGACCACATGTTGGAGATATTTACAGCTTCTTTTAATGGGATAATTCCACCATCATTACCATACCCACCAGCTAATCCTATAAACCACACACTCATCTCCACCCTTTTTCTCTCTGGAAGCAAAGCATTACATTGTATTTGCCATTTGAAGCCTTGTATTATTAGTAAATTGTATTATTCCATCCCATCATCACCCATCACCAGCTGTCAGTCAATGAATCAAAGGATTGATTGTACAATCTGTCACCTTCTGGATGTTGGAGAGTATTGATGAAGATGTTTTAAAGTGATGAATGGTGTTTTTTCATGTGTGACTAAACATGAATTGCTGCTTATAGATCAGATTTAGCTATGCATTTCTTTGTGTGGAGTGTCAGGCCCGAACTCAAAACAGGACTCAGGAGCAGAGAATGACAGTGAGCAGACTTTATTTGAGTCAAGACAACCTCTATGCAGAGCAAACAAAGGGGCTATGAAACCTGATCTATGAAAATACTCATCTACTCTAGAGAAAACAAAAAACACTCCAAAGGAGGAAAATATCTCAATCACGGATCTATAAAAATTATCTAAATCAAAATCACTCACAGAGAGGAAAATCAAGAGGCTACAAAACTTTAAACTAAAGTCTCTCCGAATGGAGAAAGAGCTAACAAAGAAACAGAAAGAACAGGACAGAAACAAAAAACTCTCCTAAAAGATGGAGGCTAGACTCACTTCAACTATGAACTATATGAACTGAAAATCACTCCAAAGGGAGGCAAACCAAGAGAGCAAATTACTCAAAAGACTATAAATGCTAAACTAAACTACAGAAGTTACAACAAAAAATCACTCTGACGAGGAAACAAGACTTACAAATACAGACTGTGGCTGTGAGCTATGATGCAGGCTTTGGTGATCGGACATAAGACGAAACACTTCGGCACAGGACAAAGGGAGACGCAGACTATTTAAACACATGAGGGTAATGGGGAACAGGTGGACACAATCAGGAATCAGGGATGACGAACAGGTGACACAAGAGGAAGGGCAAGTGATCTGAAACGAGAGGAGAGTTAGACTTTCAAAATAAAACAGGAAATGACAAGACAATAACCCAAGACAGGACGACCTCACCGCAGTGTGACAGTACCCCCCCCCTAAGGGCCGACTCCTGACGGCCCAGGAAGTTCAGGATGGTCCCTGACAAAGTCGTCTATGAGGGACCGGTCCAGTATGAAGCGGGACGGGACCCACTGACGCTCCTCTGGGCCATAACCCTCCCAGTCAACCAGGTACTGCTTGCCCCGACCCCGGGTGCGCACTGCCAGCAACCTCTTGACCTTGTAGACAGGACCCCCGTCTATAACTTCCGGAGGAGGAGGGGGCGGGGTGGCCGGGACCATGGAACTGTCCTTGACTGGTTTGACCTGGCTTACGTGGAACGTGGGGTGGACACGGAGAGACCGGGGCAGACGCAGGCGAACTGCTGCAGGACCAATAACCTTAGTGATGGGGAATGGCCCCACGAAGCGTGGTGCCAATTTCCTCGAGGTGGTTCGGAGGTGAAGGTTCTTGGCTGAGAGCCACACTCTCTGGCCTGGCGATGGAGTACAACCGGCCCTTGGGTATGGGGGAGCCAGGAATCAAGTCTATGGCGCAGTCGTAGGGCCGGTGTGGGGGAAGTGACAAGGCCTTGCTTTTGTTAAAAACCTCTCGGAGGTGGTGGTAGCAGGAAGGCACGGAGCTCAGGTCGGAGGTTTCAGAGTCTGTGGCAGAGGTGACAGAGAAGTGATTAATAGCAGTCATGTTATTCCCCTGGACCGGAACCGGTTTGCGGTGGTCCACACAATCCTCCCCCCATCCCATAATAGCCCCTGTTATCCAGTTCACGTGGGGGTTGTGTTGACATAACCAAGGGTAGCCTAAAACCAGAGACTGAGAGGGTGAAGTAACCAAGTAAAAGGTCAGGAGTTCCCAATGCCCCTGGATCTGCAGATCCAGTGGTTCCGTGGCGTGAGTGATCAAAAACAGTTTTTTTCCGTTGAGAGCCCTGGCTTTGATGGGGCTGGCCAGGGGGTTCGATTTTAACCCCAATGTCTCCGCCAGCCCCCAGTCAATTAAGCTCTCATCGGCCCCAGAGTCTATGAGTGCCTCAATGTTCATAGTGATGGCATGGTGCGTTACCTTAACAGGCGTCAGGCTGCGCGGAGCGCGGTCCGTGGCTGGGGGTTGACTCACCTCCTGGATCTTTTTGGCCGGACAGGTAGCGACGAGGTGATTAGATTTGCCGCAGTAAAAGCAGCTGCCTTCCTGCTGGCGTCGTCGTCGCTCCTCCGGTGTCAGCCGTGTCCTGCCAAGCTGCATGGGCTCCTCTTCCCTGGTGGGGAAGGAGGGAAAACGGTGCTCAGGCGGTGAATCACGGAGAACTTGCCCCCCCGGGGCAGGAAAACACGGAGCCCTCTCCGACCTCGAACCACTGCTCCGCGGTTGCCGGAGCTCACGAACCCGGTTGTCAGTCCGGATGGCAAGCGAGATGAGTGAATCCAGGTCCGCAGGCAAATCCAGGGGCAACAGCAGCTCCTGGATATGAGTCGCCAGCCCCTTCAGGAAGACATCGTACAGGGCGGTGTTATTCCACCCACTCTCCGCCGCCAGGGTGCGAAAGCGAATAGCATAGTCGCACACCGAGCCCCGGCCCTGTGTCACTCTGCTCAACTCCCTGGCCTTTTCCCTGTCAGTCGACACAGGATCGAAAGTCATCATGAGAGCAGTTTTGAAGTCTGTAAAAGAGGAGCAAAGCGGAGAGTCTCGAGCCCACTCAGCGGCGGCCCAAGCTTTGGCTCTCCCTGTCAGGTAGGAAATCATGAATGCAATTTTAGACTTGTCTGTGATGAATGCGTGCGGGAGCTGTTCAAAATGTATGGAACAATCAATAAGGAAAGCCCTGCATTGTCCTGGTTCCCCCGAGTATCGCTCCGGGGAAGCCAACTTGATTCCCATCCCGGCCACGCCCTGGGACGCGGCCGCAGCAGGAGCTGGGGGTTCCGGCGCCGCTGATGGTGGGGCTGTCTGCCGCAGGTGGTCCGTCAGCTCCCTCACCTGGGCCGAAAGCTGGCCAAGCTGACCCACCATCGCCGTCTGGAACTCCTCCTGACGAGAGATGCGGGCTTCCTGAGCCTGTAACGTGGCCGCCCACCGGCCAGCCTCTGCTGAGTCCATACTGGCCGAAGTGTACTGTCAGGCCCGAACTCAAAACAGGACTCAGGAGCAGAGAATGACAGTGAGCAGACTTTATTTGAGTCAAGACAACCTCTATGCAGAGCAAACAAAGGGGCTATGAAACCTGATCTATGAAAATACTCATCTACTCTAGAGAAAACAAAAAACACTCCAAAGGAGGAAAATATCTCAATCACGGATCTATAAAAATTATCTAAATCAAAATCACTCACAGAGAGGAAAATCAAGAGGCTACAAAACTTTAAACTAAAGTCTCTCCGAATGGAGAAAGAGCTAACAAAGAAACAGAAAGAACAGGACAGAAACAAAAAACTCTCCTAAAAGATGGAGGCTAGACTCACTTCAACTATGAACTATATGAACTGAAAATCACTCCAAAGGGAGGCAAACCAAGAGAGCAAATTACTCAAAAGACTATAAATGCTAAACTAAACTACAGAAGTTACAACAAAAAATCACTCTGACGAGGAAACAAGACTTACAAATACAGACTGTGGCTGTGAGCTATGATGCAGGCTTTGGTGATCGGACATAAGACGAAACACTTCGGCACAGGACAAAGGGAGACGCAGACTATTTAAACACATGAGGGTAATGGGGAACAGGTGGACACAATCAGGAATCAGGGATGACGAACAGGTGACACAAGAGGAAGGGCAAGTGATCTGAAACGAGAGGAGAGTTAGACTTTCAAAATAAAACAGGAAATGACAAGACAATAACCCAAGACAGGACGACCTCACCGCAGTGTGACATGGAGAAAGTGAATAGCAGTCGTATATGTTTGTGTGGTGGTGAAAGGGGCCCAGTCTCCCACTGTCTCTCTTTGTTACCCAGTCTCAGTCTCCAGCAGACCACATGTTTAAGTAGTGCAGCTCAGTCCACATGGAGAACCGTGCATTATGTTGGTAGATGAAGAAATCCAGAGTGTTATTTTGGCATGCATGTAGCAACACAATGAAAGCAACCCTGGGGTCAGGTCAGGCAGTATATTACACAAAGCACTGGTTACTGAACTAATTCATCACAGGCAGTGAACTCTGCCCTCGAACACCAAACCGAACTCATCTGAGGACGATTTCTTCCTACAATTGTTCTGTGAGCCAAACACCCATTGTAGCATCAGGGACAGAGACGGTTACACTCCTGCCTGTGGAGACATCAAAGACACTGAGCTTTACACCAGTGTTGCCAGTGCAGCACAGAATACTCATGTAACCAAGTCCCTATTCTGAAATACTCTTTTTTCTTTCTCTCATTTTCTTGTTGCTGTATTTGAAAATAAAGACAACAGCTCTTGGTTAAATTTTATTTTTCTGCCAGTTGCAGGATGAGTAGTGATTTTGGGTGAATATATTAATAATTGAATCCATTAATGAGCATGCAGTGGTGAATGCTTATTGAGTATTTTGAAATGTGCTTAAAGGCGTACTTCAGTGATTTAATATTGCACTTTGGAAAAGTTGGGACTTGTTTAAAACACAAATGATGTTAACTACTAAGATCCTCCTGATGACATCTATACCCGACTACCCCTTTTTGGGGTTGCGGGGGGGCTGGAGCCTATCCCAGCTGTCAACGGCGAGAGGCTGGGTATACCCTGAACCGGTCGCCAGTTAATCGCAGGGCAACATATACAGACAGACAACCACTCACGCTCACACTCACACCTAAGGGCAAGGCGACCTTCTTGCTGTGAGGCACACGCACTACCTGCTGCTCCACCATGCCGCCATGACATGATTAGGGTTATTTCTGACTTTGGAAAGCTCTCTCCAGAACTGCAGATCGCATACAACTGTTTTCACAAGCTAAGTAGTATGCCTTGTGACAAATAAACATCATGTTTACAAATGGTGAAGTGTGCCTCCACCAATAATAATCAAGCACAGTATATGTTTAATGTAGATGTAAGAACAAGACAATCAAGCGTCTACAGCCATGCTAGCAGCTCTGTGAAGCTGTTGATAGAAAGTAACACATTGATTGATAGGTATATAGACCCCCAAATGAGTAGACTTTTGTTGTTGGACATAGTTAAGGCCACCTAAATGTCAGTATATTTGAGAGCTATTTAGTTGTACATGTTTTCAACTTTAACATCATAAAGTCAGGTAAAGGTCATTTGAAAATGTGCAGGGAATTCAAGTCATAGTTGCAGCCATGCCAGCAGTACAAGGAACAAATCATACAAACAAATCTTCTTGTAAATCAGTGGTCACAAAAAATATCTAGAAAGCACATCTGTTTGAAGTTACAATCACACATTAGGTCACCTGGAGGCTTAATCCTGGGGTTAAGGCAAAGAGGATTAATAAACAACGTTTTAGGTTTTGCTAGCGTTTCCAACAAGTGACGGGATAGTCCAATGCAAGCCAATGAGTACAGTCCTCAGGCACTGGTGATGACACTGATGACACAGGTGTGTAATACAGGCCTCCAGGTTTTTTGGAGTTCCCTCAGGGGACCGTAATGCTGGTACAAGATTCTGTGCAAATCCATTGAATTGTTGTTGAGACATTTCAGTCTGGACCAAAGCAGTGGGACGACTGACAGACTGACATTGTCATCCCTACAGCCATAATGCTAGCAAAAGTGAAAATAACAGTCATCTTGAAATGGAAATTTCTATTAAGCTGCAACATTTTACCATGATTTGTCTGAAATATGAAGTCTAATCTCACAGGTCAACTGTCTCAAAAGCAGATGATAGACTATGCTATCCTAATCTCTGCTTCCCTCCCCTCTGTTGCCCCCTACTGTTTGCAGGGCAGTGGTGCACATCCAGGTCAACGATGTGAATGAGTTTGCCCCAGTGTTTCGGGAGCCCCAGTACCAAGCTGCAGTGACAGAGGGCAAGATTTACGATAGCATTCTGCAGGTTGAGGCCACTGACCAGGACTGCTCCCCACAATACAGCCAGATCTGTAACTACCAGATCACCACCACCAGCACGCCCTTCGCCATAGATCGCAACGGTGAGTAGATGAAAGGAAAAGGTATGTTAATAGTGTCCACAGGGATACAGAGTTTTGTTATTGTTATCAACACTATTTGATTTTCACTGCATTTCAAGTTTTGTTTTGTGGTGAAGTGTTGTCATTTTTTTGGTGCACTCAATCTGCCACATCTACAGAATTTCTGCTTCAGTTATTTCACTGATTTCCCACATGTCCAAGAACATCTTCCAAATCAAGTTTGAAGTTTTCATGCTCTCCGTTTGCTCTCCATCTTATTTAAAGAAGATGTGAAAACGCATTTCTGTCATAACACAGTAGCACTCATGATCTGAATCCCAACCATGCACACACATGCACTTTACAGCCACAGGAGATATGCGCTCATACTACACACACCTGCACACACTCTGGTAGCAAAACTTAATACTCTGACAGATGTCTCCCCCCATCTTTCCAAGGACAAAGTCAAGCCTTGCCCAGAGAGCCATCAGTCTCCACAAATCAGATCACAGATGTCTGCACACAAACATGAAAAACACACCCTGACAAAGATAAATGCTAAGAAGAATCCATGGATACTTGGAAATACACTCCCAAACTTACTTGACTTTACCGAGTTGCCACTTGCCCTTTGGGTCTTGAGCACTCCAATAAATATTATGCTATTATTACTCACACAGATATACACAAATAGTTTTGTCTTTTTTGTTTTAACACCCTTGTTGGGTAGTTTACACAAAGTCAAGTGGGATCCTTCAGTGCACACTTTAACTCTACATTTGAATGTCTTGATTTTTACTACTGTTAGCTGCTCTAGTAGCTCTTCTGCTGTATTTATTTATTTTTTCTATTTTAGGAGACGTACTGTAGATGCAAATGTTTCGGTTTTTGTTCCTAGTGACTGCCGAGAGTTACCCACTGCTGAGGTGTTGCAGTGAAAAGACTGAGTGGACGAGGTTAGGGCCACACTGCACTGTGAATGATACGGCGGGGAGGCTGGAGCCAGAGTGCTCTCTCTTCTCTCTCTTTCTCCATTTGAAGGGGTCTTGCTCAGCAATTGACCGCTGAGGAAAAGGCTTTGAGAGCCCTTGAACTGAAGAGCACCTGAGGGAGAGAGGAAGAAGATGGAGGGAGGAAAGGAGAGGTTGGCTGTGATAGCGAGAGTAAGTGCTATGAGAGGATCAGGGAGAGAAGTAGATGTAAAGCTATTGTGGGGATAAATGAAACAAAAAGGCCACAGCTGGTGATATTCAATATTTTTGTCAATGTCAAAAGAAAAAAAACATGAAAATACCAATGTTACCCCAGAAACTTTTTAAAACACATCAGTGAGTCATTACCATGAACACACACTGTAGTTTATTTTGACTCAATCCCTCATAAACCATTCGGCTCCAGCAAATACTACACAGCTCACCAAATGTGTGTTAATCCACAGCTGAAAATAGTCCTAAACCATTCCGCTATTTACTCCTGGTTGTGTATTCTGCTGCAAACTACAGTGCCCAACTGTTCAAGGAAGTCACTGTGCCATTTTAACAATACTATTAACTATGAAACTATATATTTAAGCCTTAAGAGATGAACCAGCACAGTGTCAGTTTTGGCCTTCAGTTTACAGAATAATGCAGGCCTTGTCTTTTAAACAAAGGGCTAAGCCACATTTGGTCAGCACAGTGCTAAAATTGGACAGCAATTATAAAGGGACGATAGTAGCAAAAAGATAGTTTGCTCGTGTGTGTGTGTGTGTGTGTGTGTGTGTGTGTGTGTGTGTGTGTGTGTGTGTGTGTGTGTGTGTGTGTGTGTGTTTGCACTCATTTGATAGAGAGGCGAATAGAGAGAGTGAGATGGAGGGTAAAGCAGTCATTTACTGGCTGGCCACTCTTGCCAGCAGTCACAGCACGCACAGCCTGCTGACACGGATAAGTTGATGTAGTAATTGAAGGAGCGGGGAGAGGAACCTCCGTCACGCAGAAAGGTGTGAGTGTGTAAGTGTGCATTCATACTTGTGAAAAAACGAGAGAGGGCAGCACAACAGATGAGGCAGCAAACAGTGAAACAATGACGTGCATTGAAAGGGAATGGGAAGGAATTCTAAACAAGCTGAAGGGGAGACAGAGGATCAGCAGGAAGGCGAACAATGCCGTCCTCATATGAATTACACCTAATCCTCCCACTCACACACTCGTATTCAAATACACCACATTATCAGCATTCAGCTCCCTCCGCACCTCTCTCCCCACAATACAAAAACCTCAAGAAGCATCCGGGCTGTAATATAAGTCGCAATAGCTCATCCCAGCTTCCTTTCAACTCACAGCCAATCAGTGCCAATACTGTCTCTTTTCAATGCTCTTTACACTCCACGAGTGTTCTCAGTCAGGGTGCGTCCTCTGTGCACAGGCCTGGATGTGCATATAGCATTGTCATCCGTCTGTAGTAGAAGACTCATCAAATATTAACAGACACATTAGGAGCACAAGAGCTCTCTTAATGCACTCTGCTCATGCGAAAAGACGCTGGCTTGGTAAATGGGTCGCAGTTACCAACAAGGCAGGAGACTCTCAGTCACTGAATGTGGCCTGGATGCCGATTGTGCTCTATAGACAAGTGGGTTATTTGTTTCTTTTAAGGTTCTATGTGCAGCATTCCATTTCGAAATCGCTGCCACGCTGGTATTGATGCATTAGTATATATAAGGCTGTCTCTTACAAAGGTGGCAGAATTATACCAAGCTGATTAAAAAAAAAAAATTATATATATATATATATATAAACTTGACTGGCAGCAGTGACTCCTGACTTTTAACTTGACCGAAAGCTAAAAGCAGAAGACTCAAAACTAGACATTCAGGCCTGTGTTCATATTTGAGCATTTGTAACACTTTTTTTAATGTGCATTTGAATAAACAATTGAAACTTAATGGCAGGATTTGTCTTACCCAGTGTTTATGTGTGAAAGAATGAAATAATTGTTAATGTGAAATGAGTTCATGTATGTACAACCTGTTTTATTAATGTTGTACTCCTGTAACATTGTCAAACTCATGATGGACAGTGTATGAAAAAGGATCAGTAATTAATGCAGCAGAACCAGAGATATAATCTGTTTTACTCCACACATTCTTCTTCCTTGTCAAAACCTGGTAACTACATTACCCCCAGTTCAACAGATTTGTGTGTATCATGCTAATAAGTGGCTAATGTAGCATCGAGCTGCTGGCCTCCAGCAGAGATGAGGGGAAGACTGCAGAGCTCTGGTCAGATCACCTCTTTCGAACTTCATACCCCAGATTTTTATTTTCCCCTTTTTCAGACTTGTAGTCTTGAGACCCAGCTGACACTGACATCACTTTGGGCACTTTATCAGATTTCATAGAGGGAGCTACAAAAGGTACAAGGCGTATGCATGCTGGCCCACTGGAGGATTTCCAACAGCCAGCTTTCAAAAAGAATGGTCACTTTTACTTTCCTTTTATTTTCCTAGCATGGGCTAAGCTCCAAAAACATTATCACACACTCCCTGTAATGGAACTCCATATTGTTGCTTGTTCGACTGTCCATCCCTGATAGCCATGGAGAGGGTATCAGAAGAGTAACACCAGGGAGGTGGTGGTGGGGGGGGGTATCGTCACTGCATCAGAAAGCGACAGGGGTTTAATGGAAACGTGGTCTTAATTCTGGGAAACATTAGCACTAATCAAACCACTTGTGAGAGATAGAGGCTACCTGTCATCACAACCATGATCTCATTTGTTACACTGATTATATTAAGGCATCACAGTTAATTTGACAATGATATATAATGATGCTTTAAAATTAAAATTAAAAACCCATTACTCCTTTAAGCAAACACACACACACACACACACACACACACACACACACACACACACACACACAGTGTATAGGCAGATAAACAGCAGTACACCAGCATTCTGTGTTATCTAATAAGTCATAAATGCCATAAAGACACATGAGGCTATGCAGTGGAGGCTCCGTTGAGTGGGACTGCTGTTACTCACTTTCCTGAAGGCAGTTTAAAGTGTATACATAACATTCACCCTTTCTGTAGTTTATACTGAGCTAAACTAAAGTCATATAAGTCAGCAAAAAGAGAAGTACTTTTTCCGTCATCAGGCTGAAGTACAGCTCCATTAAGAATAAATGCGAAAGCTGAGAGTAGCGATCACTATGGAAACATTTCTGTTGCATATCGCTGTCGACGACAATAAAATAAAGCTCATTTAGCTGTAAAAGCTCATACGGCTGTTTTATGACTCCATAAAGTCAGTGTGCAAATCTCTGATGACTGACTAACTCCAGACTGTTGCTCAGTTACTGGTTTGAGTTTGTATTATTTATCAAGTAATAAAATATTTCACAAAAACATTGTACTTCATACATTTTGAGAATAACATCCTGAAACACTTAATTCCTCTGCACATCAACTGTGGAGAACGTTCAGAAGTAACGGCCTTATTCCAGACTGACGGAAAGCAGATTTTAATCTCAACACTACACCAATGATACATTAAAGCTTCATATAGAAATTTGCCACAGTAGTGACAGCTGACTAAATTGCATATGAATAGAATAGATGGATGAGGCAGACACTGATGTCATGAGCGATTATTTTAGAATTTTCAGAAACTGTGTCACAGAATTCCAATAAAAGAAACGTCTTTAATGTTTTTTTGTTGTTGTTGTTTTTAATATTCATTATTTTCCAGTCGACAAAACAGCTTTGATGGTCATTTGTTTTTGACAAAAGCAGCTTTTAATGTTTGTAGTTACTTCACCACTTCTACCCCAAACCACAGAACATGTTGTATACTGGCATCATTAGTCACTGATTTTTAGCATCTGGGGTCTTACAACTGTAGTTTGTGGCTCCCAGTGAACCAAATGGCTCAGCACAAAATGCATTCATCATGAGGCGCTATAGGGAAACTGAATTTACTCTACAGCACCTATTAATGAGTATGCTTTAAAAAGCTCTTTAGGTAAATTTGACATGGAGCAACTCTTTTCTCCACATAAGGCAACATCCGGAATACGGAGAAGCTGAGCTTCGACCGCCAGCAGCAGTATGAGATCCAGGTGACGGCCTGGGACTGCGGCCAGAAGAGAGCCCTGCACAGCGTCCCCGTCCGCATTGACGTCAAGCCTGTCTGCAAACCCGGCTGGCAAGGTGGGCTCATGTTCTATGTGTGTGAAGATTTCACTCAGGTTTGACTGTGCGGTGTTTATACAGCCAGAGACGCAAATGCAATTATTTGTGCGTGATTATGAAGTTTGTACAATGTGTGTGTCAGCGTGCGAGCGTGGCTTTTCTGTACAACATGTGCACAATGGTGGAGCTATGTGTTCTTTTTATGCTCACAGAAACACAGATGTGATTATTTGCATGTCATTACTTCGGTGTGTGTGCGTTTCCGCTTACCTCTGAATGTCTGCATGCTTCATTTTTCTCCATTACATAACTTTCTCCTCTTTCTCTCCACCTACCTTTCTGTATTTCTCTATCTCTGTCACTCTTTTTTCCTGTCTTTTCCGTTCCTGACCCTCTTTCTCTCTCCTTCCCTCCCTAAGGAATTGGCCTGTCAAGTTTAGCCGGTGTGATCAACAGCACTTTACTCAGAGCACCATGACATAGCCAACACGGCTTTTAACACATCAGAAAGCAGTCATGGCAGCCTTAACAAGGCCCACAGTTAGGCAAAGACAAGTGTCGGCAGTGAGCGCGACAACAACAGCAGCACAAAAACAGCGCTCGAGATAACTGCAGACGCAATTTACACTTGTCAAAGAGGGCAGCGACACGTACGACGGTGGATGAACGCACGCAGCATGCAGCTTCACATGTAACCATGTGCAATCTGTGTTGTTCTGTCATTAACAAGGTGATTCATGTGCTGGATTTCTTTGGAGTCCCGCCATTTATCGTCCCACAGGACGTGATGTTAGCGGCCTGGTGATAAACAGCGGTAAACGAGGACCCTGGCAGCAGCTCAGTGGCAGCCACTGAACCCTGCAAAAACTGTCAAGTTGTTTGGCTCACATTCAGTCTTCCAATCTGCATTTTCTCAAAACAAGCAGCAACACATGCCTGCGGTTTTAAACAAATGTACATGTTTCTGAGTCATTTTCAAGCACGAGGTCAGGATATTAAAACAAGATGAAAAACAAAAATATTACTTCATTTTGCATCAAGAAAATAAATGATTCAAGGAACATGTTGAAACATAAGTACTGTCTAGTCTAGATGATTTCTTAAGATGGGTTCTTCTTGCAGTTCACTAACAACTCGACCAGACAGGGGACTGATTTTGAGATTGACAGGAGTTAAGGTCACCAAATCCAATAAAGACTCATTATATTATAATGAAAGAAAAAAGGGTAAAAGTTTTACCCTTTTTTCACAATGTCAAACTGAGTATATGTAAGTGCTACAAAGTCACTGTGGCAGCACTTGGCAGTATACTGTGTGGAGCTTTTTTGTGCTTAATACCGAGGGGGAAAGTTACAAACAAGAATGATGGCAAGTGGAATCACAGATTTCATGATGTACAATAAAAGCATTCAGAAACTACAGACACACGAGAGAGTAAGCTACACATAAAATAAATGTGAAAGTCGCATAAACACAGTGAAACACATCCTGTATATTCTCACATCAAATCTGTTCAAACTTCTGAGATGTACATATGCTTCAGTTACCGTGGACGTATTCGATGTATGTACGAGTTCAACGTCTGCACACAGCACACATGCATTCACACACAAACAGGCTGTGCAGAGTGACATTAACTCCCTCTCTAGGCTCTCAGGGATAATCCTGTCTTTGAAGCCTGTTTGCAATTTATGTGTGCATTTTTCAAATTAGGATTTTCAGCACTCAATTATGGTGAAGAGATACACACAAATACACACAAGCACAGAGACACTCTCCCTTGATGAAAGGGCAGTCGTCCCTATGAGCGTTGTTTGGCAGCAGAGATGAAGGGATGGATGGAGAGGGAGAAGTAAATGCCATGGCTACAGATCAGGGGATATTTAATAGGGCTAGAGGTTGTTGTATTAAAAGCAGGCTACTGTGGGAATGTCAAAGACCCACACACACATGCATGCACACACGCGCACACACACACGGACACAAAAGATGTGCTTCCTTCCGGTAAAAAACAGTAATCTGTCTGTTCAAATTAGCTATGGTCTCTAGCTCTGGACAGGAGGGCTCAGCTGTGTGTCTCTCGTGACCAATCACATGTCTTCGCTTGGCTTGTGGAAATTCTTTTTACTGATGGTTAGAGCTAAGCTTGTTCACCCCCCCACACACACTTACACACACTGACTTAGGTCACTTTTGAGGATGCTACATAGATTTTCACTGTTTTCCTGGAGACTCTAACATTAAGCACTACTTGCCTAAATGAGCTGTTTTCCAATTGGTTGTTTGACAAGTTGGACAACTAACTATAATAATAATAATGATAATAAGCTGTGTTTGTATGCCCTCTTTCATATCAGAATGCAGCTGCGTACAACAACGAAATTAAAATGCACCAAGTTTTTTAACATGAAAAAGACAGAATGAACATGTTAAAAATAGCGTACATCGAATGCATAACATTCAAGTCAAATACAACATTTTAACAGGAGCATGTAAGTGTGAGGCAAAGCACAAAAGCTTCGGACCTGTATCAGGAAGTCAGCTAGTTAAAGGCTAAAGTGAAGAGATATGTTTTTAGCTTTCTTTTGAAAATATTCAGTGAGCTGCTTCCCTGATATCTGTAGGTGGTGTGTCCCAGAGCTTTGAGGCGTGATGGACAAAGGCTGCATCACTAATTTGCTTCCGGCTGTTGTTGGAAACATCCAATAAACCAGCAGCAGATGATCGCAGTGTTCTTGAAGGCAAATAATAAATGAGGGAATTAGCCATACAGCTTGGTCCTATTCCATTAAGGGCTTTGTATACAAGGAGGAGGACCTTGAAATCAGTTCTGAATGTTCCAGGAAGCCAGTGCAGAGCAGCTAAAACTGGACGAACATGTCCTCACCTCTTGGTTCTGGTTAATAACAAAGTTGAGTTTTGAATGAACTGAATTCTGTCAGTGTTTTTTTTTTCTGGAGGCCAGTAAATGATGCGTTACAGTAATCAAGTCGGCTTGAAATAAAGGCATCAATCAGTTTTTCAGCATATTTTGGTTTCTAAGTGGTCGTACTTTAGCTGGTGAAGGTGAAAAAATGAAGTTCACTTTGTTGATGCGGGAGTGGTAGGATTTCAGTTTTGCCCTCATTCAATTTCAAGAAGTAATTACTCATCCATTTCATTCATCATTTGGTTCAACAGAGATGTACAGCTGTGTGTCTTCTGCATCTCTATGGAAACATACACTGTTTTCTCTGTATGTGACCGAGTGGCAGCATGTATAGTGAGAACAGTAATGGACCAAGGCAGCTCCCTGCAAAACAAACGTCATGTTTCTCAGACACATGAACACAACACACAGTCAGAAAAACCAACCAGCTGTTCAAGATGATTGATTAAGATATCAAGGTCAGTCGTATCAAATGCTGCACTCAGATCTAAGAGGAAAAGAACTGAGACCTTTAGTTTGAGGTTGCTGGTTATTTTAGTCAGAACTGTGGTGTGATTGATATTCCTGTGATTTTATTTCAATTCCAGTGTGTAAGAGCTAAGCAGCTCAGTGTATAATCACATGGACATAGGAATTGTGTTTTCATTTCCTGAGAAGGAGCTTTTTATATCTACATCAGGAGCAGGTTCCCTTTCAGGATGCTTACAATAGCCCAGCACGGCCAAACCAAACACGAGCTCTAGAGAGCGCTTTTTCAGCAGTCACCATAGGGGAGGGTGAGGCAAGGTTTGGATTGGTTATAATCTGCAACCTAAGGGCCACTAGTTGCCACTAAATCATACACACTGGACCCTTAAAAAGGGAGTTAATTTGCCATGAAACTCTTTTCAAGTATCTTACTGACTAAAGGAAGAGGTTGTCAGCAGCAGTTCAGCCTCTAATTGAGGTTATTTTGTTATTGAAGAACAATGCAAGTTCTTCACAATTTGATGTCACCTTCATGGCAGCATTGTCCACTGCTTTGATGGCAGTTTGATGTTTTTTACATGTGCAAAAATAGAAACTTCAACCTGGCTTTGGGTTTGTCACAAACAGGGAGAGAGCTGGAAAACAGGAAACTATATGCTCAGTTTTTTTCTGCTCGTCCACAATAATTAAAAACTTTTCAAACTATTACAGCCCTTCTATCTTGTCCCTTCATCTCCCTCTTTCCCACTGTCCACACAGAAACACATACACATGAACAAGAAAAACTAATAATGGAATGAGTAGACAGAATGGAAGATTGAGAGAGAGAGAGAGAGAGAGAGAGAGAGAGAGAGAGAGAGAGTAAGCAGGCCGCTGTGCAGCCTCCTTTCTTCAGTCGATGGAATGCTTATCAGATTTATTTGGTTTAATACAGTACATTTCTAACACCACAATGTTTGACAGAAAGCCTTTTATGGTCAATGTTACAGCCCACAGGAGGCCTGACACTCGCTTTTCCAGAAAATAACCAGCTTGTTTCTTGTTTAAACATAGAAATAGATATGCAAGATCATTTTTAAATTGACATTAAGTGTGAATGTTATTAGCCTGTGAACCTTAACCACAGGTTGTAAATAAAGCAGTTCAGGATCAGGGAACAACATTACATTATTGTATTTGTATATGTTGCATTGTATTGTAGCATTATATAGATTCTATGTCCATCAGACACATCTGGTGACTGTCCTCCAGATCTTGCTAACCTGTTGAAGCATAAAAAGGAACATTCTCACAAAGTAAGGCCTCCTTAGCACTGTTGTTTTATTAAAAGGCAATTGAAAAAGCCAAGTTGTTTACCTAAGGACAGCTACAGTACACTGTTGACAAATTGATTGTATTTAAAAAGAAACTACATTGTGCTCATGGGAATGTCTGCCATTGGCATCTCCTAAGCTTGAAAGAGACGAGTTTATAGCCATGCTAGCAGCTCTTTGACACAGTACTTTAGCACAGTGGTGCTTTGAGCTAAATGCTAACATCAGCATGCTAAAATGCTGAATGATGAGAGTGCTAAGATGGTGTTTATTAGCCGTCATAAGCCGTTTAACATGTTTTCTCTCTCTCTCTCTCTCTCTCTCTCTCTCTCTCTCTCTCTCTCTCTCTCTCTCTCTCTCTCTCTCTCTCTCTCTCACACACACACACACACACACACACAAATATATAATGTGCGTAACAACAGCATGTTATAGAATTGTACTGCTGTTATACAGTATAAAAACGCTCCATACCATACCTTGAAGTTGACATACATTGCATTGATTTTCCTGGAGGTAAATCTGTAGAGTAAGGAAAGCTGAATAAAAAATTGATATTTTTGGAGCATGCAGTGTAGAAGATGTCACTGGTTATAAAAAATGCATGCACCACATGACAGTGCTACTGGTTTGGAAAGAGGGTTTTTGAAACAAAGGTTGGACCATGATATGATAAATCAGTCTCAAATATAAGCGTTTCTATGCTCGTCAGAATGAATGTAGGCAGTAGAGTCTCTATTTTGGAAGGTAAAGGTCTTACTGAACAGGAAAAGAAACCAGCACCAGTGGGTCAGAGCACAGTGGCCACCTTATATATAAAACTAGAGAAGAAACCAGCCCATCACTCACTATACTCAACGAAGACATCCATAATAATGACACAATGAATTTTTAAAAGCTTTATTATATCTCAAATTCAGAGTCAGGAGGATTTCTTTGTGAGTTTTAGAGACGGTTGCCACAGAAAATGTTGATAGCCCAGCAAGGAACCTCAGTCTCAATAAAGAATGATGCGTAACAACTTTAAAATGAGGACTAAGATGCAGAGTCGGACATGGACAGAGACAGATGATTATTTTTATCCAAATGTCCAGGCACAGAACAGGCTGTTAAACGTGTAAAGAATGATCAGTCAACATCGGTGGAATCACTAATTAGAATAGTGGAGATTAGAATCCAGGACCAAGAAATGCACATAACTCAACTTCACCACAGAGTAACAAGTGGTGTTCATGGTAAGGTTGGTGAAAAGTTAATGGTACCCCGTAAAACACAGTTATGTTTGCATTCAGTGTTCCATCACAGGTGATTCACAGATGGATGTTTTATAGGAGCTGGATGCTGAACTTAAAGACTCCCATTCATTTGAATGAAAATTGCTTGCTGAGCACAAAAGCATTTTTCTAGATTCAGGATTCCTTCACTGCACATGTGCATTAGTGTTTCTACAGCTGACCTTTACCACGTAATAACTGCCATTGTTTGCAGTTGGAGGTGTCCTGTCAGCACCTTCACAGACGTCTTTTTTATACTGGTGATCCATGTGGAAAATATATTTTGAGCCACAGGGGATGTTTAGTTGCAGTGGTGGCCACTGTGGAATGGTTGCACTGTGTCTTCAGCTCACTTAATACGTCATACGCGGTACTGAACCACCAGCAAGTTAGTGTACATACTGGGACATCTTCTTCTGCAAATAAACTAGTGGTCAAAAACTCCCCAGGGTACCTAAACAGCACTTGTTTTCTTCAGTATTAGCAGAAATGTTCAGGAAAAGCAGAGCACAAAGAGAAGAACATCGGAAGAAACCAATGTACAGACGGCACACACATTAGCTGTACCTAACAACATGTTTGTGTTTACTGTTCTGGCTGTAGCAGTTTGAAGAATCTGAATGAAATCATCACGCTCTAAAGGTTCAAACGTACAGCAAACACAGGAAACACAAATAATAATGCTTGGTTAAATCAAAATATGATCAAATTATATTTTGCTAAAAGGGTGTCAGAGACTCACACTGACAGAAAATGTGTGTTTGCAGTAAAGTTGGTGGAAAGTTGAGAGCCGACCTCAGGTAGAGTGTCTGAGATCAACACAGGCTCTCAGGCAGTTTCTCTTTGAGGTGAGGAGCTGCATTTTCTACTCATCTCCATTATGCTATTCAAGTGTGTGTGTGTGTGTGTGTGTGTGTGTGTGTGTGGGGGTGGGTGTGTGTGTGTGTGTGTGGGGCAGCCAATGGTCCCGATCTCTGATAAGAGTAGGAAGAGGATGAATTAAAGGGAGGAAGAAGGAAAATAAATGGCTCAGTACTTCCCTTTCCCATTTCCTCTAACCTCCCACTCCTTTTTTGCTTCCTCTCTAATCTCAGATTGAGGCTGTCTGGCTGCTGCTTTAGCACTTTTCATCCCCTCTCTGGTATTAGCTTGTTTTCCCTTGTTACTTTCATTGCTTCTCCTTTGCGTTTTGCCTGTGTCCTGCATTTTCTTCTTACTTTGTTCTCGTTCTTTCTTCTCTTCTTTGTTGGTGTGATTATTTCTTACTTCCCCCATTTCCCCTTTACTTGTCTCTCCTCTCATCTTGCACCTGGCTTATCAGTTCATCCTCATGTTCATGTTTCTTTCATTCTCTCCACTTGTCTTTCTTCTCTGATCCATTTCTGGTTTGAAGTAGGAACTAGTAGTCTCCAGTGTATATCACAGTCACTAGATTCTCCTCCACTTCCTCCACCTTTCACTGTTATTGCATTATACCATTACATGTACATACACGCTAACTGTCACAGGGATCAACTCATATGATCCATTCCCACCCTCCACCATGCCTTCAGCAGGAGGGATGGATGAATGTTATTGGGGGTGAAAAGACAGAGAAGGGTCTGACACTCCGGGTTCACTGTGTCGTGTCTCGAGAGCAATGGCCAAATAAAAGGAAATGTGTGTGTGTGTGTGTATGTGTGAGTATGAGTGTGTCTGTGTCCATACACATTTATAAGGTAGAGGTGTTGGGGAGGGAGGGAGAAAGATAACTGTTACACACACCTTCTAACAAACAAAAGATGCATCTTGTTGACACACAAGACACATTATGTAAACATGAAATGGACAGCATAGGCACTATTACACAATGCACACCAACACACTTACACACACCTATGTTAGTGATTATACTCCCTCAGTCTTTGCCTCGCTGCCTGCAGAGATTAGAGTTTCCTTTTTAGTGCCACTTCAGTGTCAAGGCAACATTGAACAATCAAGAGTACAAACACTAAGAGAGAGAAAGGGAGTGAGAGATAAAACAGCAGGGAGTGGTTGAATGGGAGGGGGGGAAAGGCATACGAGTTATGGAAAAAGATATAAGTTTTTATGCCATAGGGAAAGGTGTTGTCCAAGGGAAAGACTTTAAGCATCAGGGTTTTGACAAGCAGGTGCTGTATTCATGGAGACATATAGTTGATGGCTGTGATGTCAATTTACGGGTTGATCTACAGTTTGTTTGTTGATTTACAGTTGCGGCCCTCACCTATGGGCTTTGAATAGTGACTAAAGAGCAACATGCTGAAAAATCTCCCTGTGGGAAGAGCAGAAACTGCAGACATGCCGCAGGGATTACAGTTTATATCCACACTATCCTTGGATTCCCTCAGGACCCCCATGATTGGATAGGGGACGTGGGATGTCTTGAGTAGTCTGCTTAAGGCCCTGTCAGACACAATAAGACAACTGTTCCACTGCGCTCTGAAACACATTATTTCCAATGGCTTGTGCCTCACCACGACAGCTCTTCCCAGCTTGGAGCAAAGCACCTGCGCAGAGGCAGCAGGCTTGCTAGGTTCAGCTAGGTTGAACTTTGGGCACTGCGCGCTGTGATGAACTGCTGAACCCAGCAGCAAGCGCAGCTCAAATCGCGTTGTGTCTGAAATGGCCTTTCTTCTGCTGCCAGCATGAGCAGGATGAAAAAAAAAATAGAAGGTGGAGAACCTTTTGTTTTTACTGATTCAGTGTCTCCACTCTAAGCACCCAGGATTATATTGTCATTTTCACTCGATCCTCCAAGAGGGCAAAAGCATTACAGTTACACTAGACATGAAATTGAGGTCTTTTATTGGAGGCTTCCCACAGAATCCAGCAGAATCAGAAATAGTGTAATTTCATTAGAAATGATCCCATTAGAGGCTTTATAACACTATTATAACACAAATATGTTTCTGTCAAGTCAGCTACACCTGTGATTTCCTGTGCCATAGACAGATCTCAAAATGATGGAATGACATTTGAAACGTAGAGATGACACGCAATAATTATGTGGTTTTAAAACTAAAAAGACAAGTTTTTAATAACTTACAGTATATAGGCTTCCCTATGGGCTTAGATATAGAGTAAGAGGACTCACACATTAAACCCATTTTGCAGCACCTTGGATCCATTGGATTTCCATTGGATTTCCTTTTCATTGAAATTAAACACTAGAAATAAATCATGTTAGTCAGGTAGAACCTCATTTAAATGTATGTAATTGCAGTCAGAAAGATTTCCCTCAACTCTATTGCGCTCATCATCTCTCTTCTGCAATTCGACTGAGTCCTAATTCTGTATTACAAACAACCTATTTAGAATATATACTTGTAATATGTACCGTACTGTGCAGCAGGTTAGACGGATAAAGGACAGAGATGGAAATGTGCTGATAAGCAAGATGAGTATGTTGAGTAGGTGGAGTGAATACTTTGAGGGCCTGATGAATGAAGAAAATGAGAGAGAGAAAGGGTTGGATGATGAGGGGATAATGAATCAGGAAGTGCAGCAGATTAGCAAAGATACACTAAGGGCAGCCATGAAGAGGATGAAGAGTGCAAAGGCAGTTGGTCCGGACCAGATTCCTGTGAAGGCATGGAGATGATTAGGAGAGATGGCTGTGGAGTTTTTAACTAGATTGTTTGACACAATCTTGGAAGGTGAAAGGATGAGGAGTGGAAAAGAAGTGTACTGGTACCAATATTCACAAACAAGGATGCATTATGACTTTGTGCTTTTGAAAAAGTGTATGACAGGGTGACAAGAGCGGAGCTGTTGTCTGAAGTTGGGAGAAGCAGAGAAGTATGTGGTGTGGTGAAAGATACGTATGGGGCAGTGTGACAGTGGACAGATGGTTTCAATGTGGAGGAAGGATTACATCAAGAATTGGCTCTGAGCCCTTTCTTGTCCTCACTGGGATGAACAAGTTGACGGACAACATGAGGAAAGAGTCGCTGTGGACTATGATGTTCACGGATGACATTGTGATCTACAGTGAGTGTAAGGAGTAGGTTGAGGAGAACCTGGAGAGGTAGAGGTCTGCACTGGCGAGAAGAGAAATGAAAGACAGTAGGAGCAAAATGCAATACAGGTGTGTGAATGAGAGGGAGGACAGCAGAATAGTGAGTATGCAAGGATGAGATGGGGCGAAGGTGGATAAGTTTTGAAAGTTGGAGTCAACTGTTCAAAGTAATGGGGAGTCCAGAACAGAGGTGAAAAAGAGAATGCAGCCAGCATGGAGTGAGTGGAAAAGTGACTCGTGACAAAAAGCTACCAGGAAGAGTGAAAGGGAAGGTTTACACGATGACAGTAATACCAGCCTGTGACACTCGCCAGGTTTCCATCCAAATGCCGTGCATGTTTTAACCAGATTTTTCAGAAAATTTGCAAAAGAAAATGTGAATTCATGTGTGCTCCAATCCACTACTGTTATACACTAGGAGTTGTTTCATGGAGCTAAACACCACGTTGTGCTAATTCCCCAGTCAGGTAATATTAAACCATTGCAGTTGAAGATGGCACGACAACATGATGTACTGTCGTTAAAAGAGCACCAGTCTCAATTGGTGGTAAAGTGGTAAAAAGAAATGTAGAAGAAAAGGAATATGACATTTATGTTTCTCTTGTGGATTATAAGGACACAGTCTCCTCATCTCTCAACACAGATCTGATGTTTGTGCATAAGAACAGGAGGATGGAAATGCACTGAGTATTAAATGTTGGCAGATGATTCAGCTCTAACTGAATAAGATATCAGGGGATACTCCCCACAGGTTTTCATACTTCATGAACTTATTTCCTCCATGGTAGCAAAACACATGAAACTCTTAAACCTACAATAACTTCAGTTCTGTACTGTAACTATAAGTAAAGACAAAGCCCTCTAAGAGCTGGCACTATTGGGTTTGTCCCATGTGTATTTTCTTTCCCACCAGTGTACAGTGCACATTGCAGATGTGTGGCAAGTTGATTACGTACCGTAATGGTCCCTGTGGAGCTGACTAATCCGAGATGATGGGATGAGACGCCCTCTGTTTGGCATGTCCGTAAAAGCAACAGATATGGCAATGTATCGCCTGCAGTCCAGCGTGTCAGGTCTTAGCTAATGTCAGGACTAGCAGGAGTGCTGTTTTTAATGGATAACATCTTAAGAAATATTTGGGCTCAAATGTGGTTCCCCCTTAAGCGTGCAGTACCAGGGCTAAATCCCACTGTGGTGCTTCATCATAGGATGAAAACCAATCTCTTGCCATAGCTTTTGTGGCGGGATGAAATATCTGCAGTATACATATTAATCATAGATGGAGCCAAACTGTTATCAGCTGACACCTAAAGGTAGGTTACCACGAGAGTCAGAGGATGAGCGGGAGAGGAGATGAGATCTGAGCCTCTCTCCACACACCAGCAATGAAAAGTGGACCACACTGTAGAAGAAGGGGCCCTCACACCCTGGATAGCGTGTATCGCTGCAGGGGGCAGTCCTTTCCAAGCACTCCTATTCAGTGGCCAGGCCCAAAGACACTGGCCTATTACCAGGAGGTGGAGGATTGCACTGCCCAGCTATGACAGTGTGTCTCTGCATCATGGGAGCTGCCACGGTTTCCACACCACCACCTGCACCATGGCCAGGAACCAAGATGTGCTCGAGCATTCCGGTGCCACCAGAAATACCACCAGATTATCTTCCTCAATGCTTGCTAAGAGGTGAAGAGTCAGGGTAACTGGGCAAACAGGGAAACACATATAAGTATAAAGCTCTGGGCCATAGCCAGTGAGAGAAGGCATCCAATCTCAGCAAAGGGTTGTCTTGTGCATTCATGGAGAACCACAGTGCGCATTGCACATTTCTCTTGTGAGGTGAACAGTGGATACCCTCTCCTTCTTGAACCTGTCCCACAACATCTGTCTTACAGTAGGACACATTTTCCACCCACCGTGGGAGGAACGCAGGAGGTTCCTGGCAATCTCCAGCATGCCGCCCTGACAGTTGATCACATCTGACATTTGTCAGCCGCAGAGCAAAGTGTTTTAACATTTCCAGTGCCATGGACAGCTGCAGACAGTTTATGTGGAGAGATGGAGGATTTTCCCATCTTCCCTCAACTACCTGAGACTTTCACATCCTTCCACTGGGACAGAAGATCCCATATGTCATGTCTGTGTGCTGTGAGCATTTGCCATTGAGGCACAGATGTCTGAACCGCCTCTGGAGTTTCCTCATTTGGAGGAGCCCTGAAAGTACAACCACGTGGCTTGTAGACATCATACCTAGCAGACCTATCACTAACAGTGCCTTCACCACTGTGTGGAGCGCATTGTGTAACAGCAGAGAGTTTGGCACATTCTGCCTGGCTAAGGACAGCTTAGCTTTGCTGTCATGGTGGCGCAGTTCATATCTACATCAAGGTAAAGTAATGACTGGGTGGGAGGTGGAAAAAGCTCTTCCACTGTGTGAAGTCCAGCTTTCTCCTGGGCAGGGGCCATAAGGATCAGGTCATCTCAATAAAACAAAACCCTGATCCTTTACATGCATAATTGCTCCAGTATCATTTCCACACACTTGGAGAACGTGCACAGAGCCAGAGAAGAGTCAAATGGCAAGTTGATTGTACTGGCAAAGAGAAGCACAGACATTTCCTGTATCTGGGAATGACAGGGATGTGGAAATACGCATCTCTAAGGTCTGTGCAAGTGAACCAGTTGCTGGGATGCACACATTCCAGCACATGTGATTGTCAGAAAGGCTACTTCATAACGTACCTGTTGAGCAGAGACCAAAATTGTCCTTATCCCACATGCTTTCTTTGTTATGTGCATATAACAGGGACAAAATGCCTCATTCTCCACTCCTGGAGGGATGCAGGAGATCACTTTCTTCCTCTGAAGCACCACCATCCGCTGTCTGGGTTGTTATCTCTGTCCAAGACGGCATGATCGTTTCCACCTCCCTGAGACACACATTTGGGTGGACTGGTGAACTGCAGCATATAACCTCTTGTCTGTCTCTGGGAGGTCAACGCTGAAGATTAGCTTGTCTGTACTGTCCTCCAGAGGGACGCTGCCACAGCTTCACCATGCCCTACACCGGGAGTGCCATGACGGCCTCTTTACTGGAGGTCCTGTGCAGGCACAAAACTGACATGCAGTCTGCAGAGTCAGAGCTAGCTTGGCATGTTCAGCTCTCAGGCAAGCCTCATAGCAGAGCTGAAGGTCTACCAGCAGGATGTAGCAGGTTCAACAACTGGGGTGCACATGGACACCTTCAGAGCAGCTGATCCTCTTCATCTTTAGTTCTGTACTTGACTTGTTGACTACTTCATGCTGAAGAAAATTTCATATTCTGTACCCGAGAGAGACAATTATACAGTGTACAGTGGTGGCAAACGAAATCTTCATGACTGCATGTGACCGGGGATAAATGCAACAGTGACAGCATAGCAAAACCTATATGAAATAGAACAGATTTTTTTGTTCAGTTTGGTCAAGACCTATCATCATATCACCTCTAAGCTGACATAGCAAATAGAGCAACATTGTTGTAGGTTAATGTAGGTTCCAACATTCACGACTCCTGAGGTAAACATATGGCTCCGTAGCTGCTGAAAGATCTACTAACATGCTAGTTGCCAACTTTGTCGTTTGTGTGGTGAATAGCAGGTAGTGTACAGTGGGTTTTATACATTTTAACTGAAAACAGCTGCCTGCTGTGTCTTAAAATCACACTGTTAGAGCAGTGAGACTGAACCAAAACAATAAAGTTGAAACCTCCTTTAAAGAGCAAGTACTTGATTTATTCAAAGAATACATTTGAGACAGCCCCTTCTGTCTACATGTATGCAATCGTGCTGCTATCATGGAACATTCAGGAAGGAAGATAGATTCCACTCCCATCCATTTTGTTATCCTACTTTTTTTCTCAACCACCACCTTTAACAAGCCCTACATTTTTCTGTTGCAAGCCTTGTACTTCAGCGAAACAAGAGCTCTCTTTGTACTCAAGAAAGAAAAAAGTCAAGTCTCTTGTATGGCGCTCAAAGAGCATGCATGAAAGCATTAAAATGAATGCTTTGGGGGGCATTGTGGGGATAGGGACAGAGAAAAATGGCCAGGAAAGAGGAGGAGAAATCAGAAAGATGGCACTCACTGAAGAGGATCGAGATGGAGGCAGACAGAGGTGGAGAGGAAAGGGAAGGAAAGAAGGAAAAAAAGGAGCAGAGTGCTCTTTTAAATGGAAATTGGGTCTCTCACTGATGGCTGGGACGAGTAATGACGACCCCCCCGACTACTTGAACGTAGTGTCAGCATTTTTACACACTCTCTCTCTCTCTCTCTCTCTCTCTCTCTCTCTCTCTCTCTCTCTCTCTCTCTCTCTCTCTCTCTCTCTCTCTCTCTCTCTCTCTCACACACACACACACACACACACACACACACACACACACACACATACACAATATTCACAAAACCATCATCCCACACATCCATGCAAGAACTTACCAATGACACACACAGACACACAGACACACAGACACACAGACACACACACACACACACACACACACACACACACACACACACACACACACACACACACACACACACACTCTTCCACACCCTCCAGAGACGGGGAACAGCGTGAAAGTGTGATGATGCATCATTTTCTTAAGCACCTCTATCCATCTTCCCTTCCTCACCATCTCTCACTCTCAACTTTTCACACTCTTTATTTTCAGGAAGGAAACTCACCTCAGCTGTATGTCTGTACAGATATAGCAGTGGATACACCTACATTGATGGTATGTGTGTTTCTGCACACAAACACAGAACTCATCAGATGTTCTGTGTCAGGATTATCATTAAAGCATAGTACAGCCACAATGACAAGAGTCAAATCAGATGTTAAAACACTGGTGACCATACTATATACTGTACAGTATGGTCATAAATAGTAGCTTCTTATAGGCTGGCATTATTTATCAGCGCTTACACAGTCATTTCTCAGTGAAGTAATGTAGCATCATGTACATAATATATACTGTAGAGAAGACTGAAGATCATTAATCCAAAGTAAACATTTAGATCATGTCCATGTTGTCGATAGGGCATTTTCTTTTCTGTTCATATTCATGTTACAACAAAACGTACAAAATCTGCTCACACGCACATAGAAGTGCTGTTTTTTTATGATCACAGCCCCGGTAAGGAGTTTGTACTTCTGCACTGGTGAGCCAGCTCCACATGGTTGTTTTCATGTCTGCCTTGCTTCCTCTGCCTCTCATCTTCCTCTCACATTTACAAAGAGAGAAACTCTTGGGTCCGCTGTGTGAGTTCTGTTCAATGTACCGCAGGCAAGCATACCACTCAGTAGAGACCAAATAGCTTCCTATTAAACCCACACTGCTTTTAAGACAGCTGAGCTTAAGAGCAGGTCTGCGTGTTACAGTATTGTGCCTGTGCAAACGATAGTGAGTGCATTTGCGAGTATGTGTGTGTTGAATGTATTAGCAGTACTGTCTGTCTGTATATAGGCATCCCAATCACATTGTGCAAGTACTTCCTGTGTGATTTTCGGATGTCTATGTGTAAATGTGTTTACCCTATTTGTGCTGTCAGTGTATGTGGGAGCTCATGCTGCACCTGTGAGTGAAAGCAGCAGCAGTGTCCTACAGAGACTCTTAAATAGGACTAAATTATTTAGCAGGGACACAAATGCAGCTCGGTACTGGCTCTGCAAGATTATAGGAACCACTGCTTCATACAAGACAGCATGCCTTGAAATAGACCCTTTTATGATGGCTGAGTAGACACTTGCAAGAATGGCAAGGCCAAAACATACAATATGGGATGCTTTCAGCTGACTAAAATATAAAGTTACAGACCTGGATGTAGAGATGATGAATGGGGCTTGAAATCGCAGGTTATCTCATATGTAGTCCTATAGTCCCATGTTTTACAGCAAGCATTCCAAATGATATGACAAAATACATTGTTTGTGCACCCACTGTGGTGGAGGTGAAGCTACTGATAGCTACTTTATATGTTGGCTAGTTTAATCAATCACATAGAATTTAATCACATGGTTTGTAAATTTCCTAGTAGTTATAGTTGTGGCATAAATGTTGTGGAATAAAATATACAGGGTATTGTTGCATTAAATTCAACTAAAGTACAAGTACTTCAAAGCTCTACAGTACTTCACTACAGTACTTGAGCAAATATATTTATATGCCACCACTGCAAGAATGAACCTTGTACTGCATTTACTACTGCATTATGAAAAGCTTTTAGATCCAGAGTTTGAGAGAGTTTAAATAAAACACACTGTGCAAAAAATGAGCACTATGCTATTATTTCAATGTCATAAATTGGCAAAGGGCTGAACTGTAAGAGAGCAAATCATTTGAATTTCAATGGAAACTCCTCTGCCTGACTGACAAAACAGAACGTCTCACAGTACGGAAGCCACAGTATCAACATCGTACAGCAAGTATGATTTTATTGAGAGAGGGTTTGTGCAGAAAAGTGTTTGGGATTAAATTAATACATCACCACCTGTGAGAGGAGCACATCAATGCTTAAGCACTATGGCAGACACAAGGATGCGGATAATGGTTGGGTATTGCTTTTTGTCTTCCACAAATCAAACAAAGGTGCCATTATCAAAAAAAAAAAAATTAAAAAAAGGATTCAACAGATTCAAAACATTGATGAGTTTCTTTGTTTTGTCTCTGCAAACACACCTCAGCACAGTCGAGTGGGTTTTTGGCAAAGAACCTTTTTCCATTTTATTGCAGCAGAGTTTCCCATTATTAAAGACAAATGCCAGTGCCAGATATTTATCAGTGATATGAGGCTATTTATGTGGGTCTTATCTAAATGTAAGCTATAAAATGAAGAGTAAACCGTTTTTGCTTTGAGGTGAAAGTGGAAATCTGTTCATTTTCTTTTCTTTTTTTTAACAGCTCTGTCAGCTCATATTTCTACTTCAGTGCTTCCACACTGTTTGAACACTCCCCACCTCAGATCTTACCATGGAGGGGAGCTGTGCCTCAAAAACAAATATGTGTTTTGGTGTGCTACTGTTCTTGGTCTTGTGATTTGTTTTCATGATATGCTGCACCCACGCTCCTCGTAGCTCACCCTCTACCACCGAGCCCATTCCTCATTATATTTGAGGGCATGCTCTTCACATCCTCTGTTTACATTCATCATCAGCTTCTGTCGCAGTGGGGTCACTCATTGGCCCTTTACCAAGTCTTTGTGCGTAATGGGCATCAGTGTGCTAAGACAATGTGTGGTATTCAACAAACTGATTCCTTGTACTACAAACTGATATGAGCCATTTAATGACAGGCAGGAAGTTTATAACTATCAATAAATGCTTTCTCTCCTAGAAAGCCGACAAAACTTCACTCTTGTAATGACAGCAGATGTCAATGTTTTGTTGCCATAAATGCTAATCCGTATCAAGAACAGACCATTTGTCTCACTTATTCAAACAAGTAGATACAAAGATACAACAAGAATGGTTAATGCAGAGAGAGACAATGGCGACACGTTAAAAGAGCCAAAAATGCAAACATAGGAGTTCAAAAAGTTCTGAGTTTATGAATTGTGAGGCCTGACACACAGGGGTGGCAAATACTACGGTAGCTGCTGTGTGGTACTCTCCCAGGCTTTCAGGAACTAACAAAAGAGACTGCACCCACAGGGAACAACGTAGTAATCAGGACTGCTAGCAGTGTAGTGATCAATCTTGCCTGCTTGGACTTTTTTTTTTTTCTTCTTTGTAGCCTGCTGTACCATTCCAGTAGCATTAGATACTGCAGAATAATGATGCTCAGAGCAAGAATCCCCTCAAAACATAACAAGAAGAAGAAGCACTATAGTGACTTTATGAGGCTAATTAGTGGTGCTTTGAGCTAAATGATCATGTTAGCATGCTAACATTCTCACAAATAACAATTTTATATATTTGCTTAGCAGGTATTCAGTCATTAGGATGCATCCTTGGGGGAACAGGTCTATACAAAATGTATTTATTTATGTCACAGATGTGGACACATTTCATGGGATAATTGACTATATTAGTGTGCTAGATGTCACTGAGATTTATTCTGATGACTACAACTGTATTAATTCAAAATTTCATGGTATTCTATCAAAAAATGTTTTGAGATTCTTCAGTGTGGACCGAACTGGTCGACTGATAGAGCAACTAAAAGTCAGTTTATGGGAATGACACAAGTGTCAGTAAATGATATGATAGACCCACTCTTTCTTCCTCAAATTCACAATGTCAAAAACAGCTGTCCAGTGGGAGAATGAATTTAAATGACAAGAATGATAGCACCTTGGCAGGAGACGGCCTGCCTCTAATTATCCATATATCTGACGGTACAAGGATTAACGCTGGTCACTGCCCTCTCTAGACAAATAGACTACAGGTGTTCACTCCAAGGGATTATATGAGGTGATGGGAGTGAAACCACCTCAGAGTCAGCACCTTTCACTGTCCCTCATGTTTGTCCAATGCTCTCTAGCCCATAAAACTTAATCACCCACTTCCAAGCTCAACCCAACCCTTCCCCACATATCTATATGCATACTACATCCTGAACCCATTACCCCTCATTTATCCTTCCACGTGCCCTCACTCCTTTCCATGCATCCCTAACCAGGCTCTGCCCTCTCCTCCCCTCCGTCTCATTTTTTTTTGGAGCCAGCTTGGCAGCGTTAAAGCCAAGTCCTCGACAGGTCATTTGACTCCCAGTTGTCGATGGAGTACGTTATTACCAGAGCAGCTTTTACACCCTCTCTCCAACCTGACTCTGAAAGGTGCAGCATCATTCCTTTACTCAGCATTGCACAGCAAACTCAAAGGCCAGAGAACAGATTCAGCAAATGCATGACCCTGTGGACTTGAAGGTTATTATAGCCTTTTTGCATAAGTTATTCATTGCTGCGTTCATTTTGAGACATTACATCAGTTACAGTAACAGAAGGTTATTAGTGAGAATGTTTCTGCATGCATCCACTACATTTTACATAACAAAAAATACATCTGATTTTACAGGGAAAATGCCATATTGCTTAAAGGATAAGCTTGGCATTGTGGGAAATGCACTCATTCTTTCTTGCTGAGAGTGTTACTAGAATATCAATACACTTCTATGTCTGTGTGTTTAGCATGAAGCTGGTGCCAGTAAATGGTCTGCTTCAGCATTAAGACTGGGCAAAACAGCTATTGTATTATGTCCAAAGCTTTGTCCACACTGTTTCTTGGCTGGGAGTGTTGCATCCTGAAGGACTGTTGTTACCATCAGCACCTCGAAGGCGTAGACTCCAGCTTTGGAGGTGCTGGAAAATGGCTAATGGCTTGAACCATCAGCCAGTTATACCATATTAGCTTTGAGCCTTGAGTCTAGAAAGGAAACTACAGAATAAGGGGACATAATTTGGGGTAATCAACAGGTGGGAGGACATGGCTGTATGCACAGTATAAATGCAAAATAAATGTGTGTGACAGAGCGATAGAAAAGCATCGGCACAGTCTTTTATGTTTGAGTGCTTTTCTCATGCATGTGTCTTTGTTTTCATTTAGCTCCTACTATTGTTTGTGCCTATTCTCATCACAGCCACTGACAATCCCATAGTGGCAGTGCTGCAGCAGCCCATAGCACTCAATCTGGAGGAGGTAAATCGACTACAAACAGATGCAGTGTGTGTATGTGTTTGAGCATGAGGTGGTGAGTGTGTGAGGAAGCAAACATGGCAGATTTAACAGGCTAGTGAGCAACAAAGAGCGGCTCCCCTTCTTCTTATCCAGTCAGCTCAGCTTCATGCTTATGCCTCCAGCTCCTAAGTAGTAATGCTTGATATGGAGACAGGTGGATGGATGGATGGATGGATGGATGGATGGATGGATGGATGGATGGATGGATGGATGGATGGATGGATGGATGGATGGGAACTACTTTGTGTGCACTAGCAAACAACATGGATTGGATTGGATGGTTGAGAGTTTGGTGCCCAATTAATTTTTTCAGGCGGAAGAGTTTGCACTTAAAGACTGAGTGTCATGCAGTGATGGTGCAACGATGCTGCTGTATGACAGAAGAAGGTGACTGGACTGACAGGCTTCTGACTGAGCAAATGTTGAAAATGCTAGCGGACAGCATTTATGCATATGCCGGCTACACTCTTTGAAACTGAGGTAATGAGTGAGATCTGCTCACTGTAAACAAAGCTCATATAAGCACTAAACAGGCAACAAAAATTTGCAGTTCATTTTCTTGTTATCTCCAAAACAGACTGTGCAGACAAATACAAATTCACACCACAGAGACTGGAAAAAAAAAATGAAGGGAAAAGCGAAAACTTCACTACCGCACAAAATAATAGCCTGCCCAGACAGAAAACGCAATTCACAGCTGACAGGACAGACAGTGACAGCATAATGACTACTGCTGCTAATGCAGGTACTGCGCTGCACTCCAACAACAATGTAGCAATTTCATTAGTGGGCACATTCTGCCAGAAGGATATTGAGTTGTGATGCCAGAAATATCACTGACAGTGAAATATTGGAAATGGAGTCTTGTTTTGATGGTAGCCTAAATGAACAAAATGAGGCGAAAAATGGGTAATAACAAAAGCAACAAGTAGGCTTGTGAAAATCAGATATAATTTCAGATCAGAATCTCCAGCAGGGTTGTGTGTCTCCACCCTGGTGCACAGACTGCAGTTGTTTCCTTTCTGCCATTCCTAACACTATCACTCAATCTCCTGCTCTTCCCAGGTTGGAATAAGCGAGTGGACTATGAGCCAGGAACAGGAAGTAAGCAGCTGTTTCCTAAGATGCACCTGGAGACCTGTGGCGGGCCGCTGTCTTCAGTGAGGACCACAGTGGAGCTGCAGACCAGCCACATCGGGAAAGGCTGCGACCGTGAGACCTACTCTGAGAAATCTCTACAGAAACTCTGTGGTTGGTTCTACAAAAAAATAAAAATAAAAAAATCTACTGAATACCATAATCGTGTTGGTGTGACCAGAATGACAATCAGCCTAGATTGAGAGCTTTCCTGCCATGTTGCTGCGAATCACTCGAGAGTTGGACCTGTGGCTATTAGGATGGTGGTGGATATGTAGAATATACAGTAGATGGCTGATCAAAGATAACTTCTGAAGCGGCAAACTGAAAGTTAGCGCAGTGAATTAGAATAAGCTGCTACTAAAAGCATCAATGGAATCCATGGCCCGAGTACTGGGGTCAGACAGGGCCTGAGGCGTCCTCCTCTGCCATTTTTTAACCAACATCTGAAAGTTCCCAGTCTGTGTTGCTTTCTAATCTCCGCTTGTGTCCCTGGTAAACCCCTGTGCTAAATGAAGGCACCAGAATAGCAACTTAAAGCTGTGTCACTAATGATGTGACAGAGCGAGGGCATTAGCTGCCTTAGATGCAGCCACGCTTTCTCCTCGGTGACTGATGAGCAGCCGAGCTGCCGCGTTGGCGCCCAGAGCGCCAACAAAGCAGCCAAGCCTTTCCGCATCCCCCTCCCCGCCCACACTGCAACGCCAGCAGGGGGGCTGGAGTCATCATCTTTGACTAACGGCCTTCACAAGCCCCATTCCAGCTCATCTGAATGCATAACGTCCCTTGCCTGCCTCCCCTGGCTCCCAGTCCATGCATGGTTTACCACTAAAGAGTCCTTTTCAGGCACCTCATAATAGTTATCTGATAGCGAATAGAATAAATTGTAATTGCTTTTTTAAAGCACAATCAATTTGAGATAATGTACAAAGACATCGGGCAAAGAGAAGGCTGCAGCTGGGTGCTGGAGAAGTCGATGCGTATTTATTTACTGAGGGAATCTAATTACTGGAGTCAGAACATCGACACTGGCATGAGTACGAGGCAGAGAAAAACAGAGCTTTACAGATGGGAAAAACATCAATTAATGTGCTAATGGTGTGTTATTAGTACAAATCAACAGATGCATGTTGCAGTTGTTTGCCTGGACAATTTAGACATGGTGAATTCTGTCATTGCCCATTTTTTCTGGGAACAGCATGGTTCCCACATCGCTTTGATTTATTAGCATCTATAAGCTGTTACAAATGATTCATAAATGTGGTTTAACACATGAAATCCATTTGTCACTGTCACACAGAGGGGAAAAGTTAGATCGGTAAGGGCATGCCAAATACATCGAGGAGCAAGGCATGGCAAAAATAACATTGGCACTTTGACAGTTTGAAAGCAGAGATCAATCAGGACTCAACATACTGAGGATATTGTGTCAAAGGAATGATGGAATTGCTTTTTGGAATAGGATGACTCGGTGCAATGCAGTAGTGATTGGTGTGTTTTATCAGGATGTATAAGAATCATATAACAATAGTGTCAGCTGTAAAGACGCCATGTGATGTCGTGCTGATTCTCACCACACACTGTCCTTCTCACCGAGTCCTTGCTGTGTCTTTTCTCTCTGTGTTACCATAGTACTCAGTCAGTATGTCCTCTCTGTTTCCATAGAGGCACATTTAGAGGTGAGATATGTTCTGAATTTGTGAACGACAGCTCACATCTCTTTTCTTATGAAAGTCAGTTTAATTTGCAATGAATCAATACCCACATCCTCTATTCATCTCACCCCATTGATTACATATTAAGCCCTGCCATCTGCCTTACTCATAAGTAATCATAGCCAAGGTTAGGCCAATATACACTGCATATCTGCCATGATTGTTATTGACACATCCTCTGTCACAACTCTTATTTGTTTCCACGGCGATGACCCCAGGGGCCTCCTCGGGCAGCACTGACCTTCTCCCTGCCCCCAGTGCTGCCACCAACTGGACAGCTTCCCTGGTGACTGACAGCGGCAGGGACAGTGACTTGATCTTCAGGTTTGACGGGCGTCAGGCGGCTAAAATCCCTGCCTGGGTGGTACCCCAGAATCTCACAGACCAGTTCACCATAGCAACCTGGATGAAGCATGGACCCAGTCCTGGGCTCAGAGCTGAGAAGGAGACCCTGCTATGCAACTCTGATAAGACTGGTGAGTGTGAACCTGACAGGCAAGGACTGACATTGACATTCAGGCATTATATTTGAAACATCAGATTATAATCAGATTATATATATATATGTTTTAGGATGGGTCGGTGCTTAATATTCTTAATTTTTGTTATTGTCAACATCTTTTGAATGATCAATTACATAGCTGGGGGCTGCACGGTGGCGCAGCAGGTAGTGCGTGTGCCTCACAGCAAGAAGGTCGCAGGTTCGATTCCTGGGTCGGGCCTTTCTGTGTGAAGTTTGCATGTTCTTCCCGTGCATGCGTGGGTTCTCTCCAGGCACTCCGGCTTCCTCCCACAGACCAAAAACATGCTCATTAGGTTGATTGGTGACTCTAAATTGCCCCTAGGTGTGAGTGTGAGTGTGAATGGTTGTGTGTTTGTGCCCTGCGATTGGCTGGCGACCGGGTCCAGGGTGTACCCCGCCTCTCGCCCATTGACAGTCGAGATAGGCTCCGGCCCCCCCGCGACTCCGAAAGGGATAAGCGGCATAGAAAATGGATGGATGGAATTACATAACTGCTCACTAGAACACCAAATGTATGTTTGGCTGTTACAGAATCTTTAAATGTGGCCAGTATGTCAGACTCCGTTGTGAACACTGTCACGGAGGCCACTGAATTCAGTTATTTCTTTTGTATGCTGATGTGCAGTGGAAGGCAGTGAATTTGTGAGCAGATAATAACGTGGATGAGGATGATGATGAGGAGAGCCAAATTTTTAATTATGGCTTTTTGTGGAGCAATAGCTGCTACCTCTGTACAGAGGAGTGTGTGGATACAGAGTCAGAGTCAGGAGTGGTGGGATCATGATGTGAGTGGCTCCAAGGAAACAGATTCACAGAAACAGCACAAGTGAAGCACAAAGGGCCACCAACAGTGGATACAACATACATGTATGCAAATATTCCCTCCTCAAGTATGATCAGCACAGTGGATTATTAAATTTAACTTAATATCATGGACTATCCATCATGGTGATCGTTCAGCTTCGTGTTTTGTGTTAACATCTTGATCATTTGTCGAGGCCCAGTGTATACATCATACATACTGTTAATGATCTTAAGGTACATTCAGGGAAAAAGTCTGTTCAAATACTGGAACACTGAACTGGAGTCTGGAGTTCTGTAATGATCCAGCATAAAAAATTCAATAACATCATAGCATGCTTTACCAAATGAATGATTCTGTTTTAAAATTCTCCTGAAAAATTACATGAAATGACCTTTAGAAAGTTGTTCTCCTTCAAAGCAGTGCTGCTGTCCCAGTTTTGTGAGGTTTCATGAAGCTACGTGTCTGGTTTATGTGACGGTGAGTAGGTGTGATGATTTAGTCCCCTGTGCTGACTCTTCTTTCTCCCTCCTTTCCCACAGAGATGAACCGTCATCATTATTCGCTGTATGTCCATAATTGCCGCCTGGTGTTCCTGCTGAGGAGAGACTTCACCCAGGTGGACACCTTCAGACCTGCTGAGTTCCACTGGAAACTGGAGCAGGTAAGACACCGTGATGGTCCGGGACACATACGACAGTGACAAGTGACCTTAGTCTATACCTCCACGTACCTGGATTTGATAAGTAGGTTATGGCCCTATCTCATAGACAGGGATGAAGCCTACATGGGGGATTAAACCTGTATTAAACATCTGCTGGGATTTAATCCATGTTAGTCTGTATCTTGCACTAATGATTGATGACTCCTGGTTGGACATTGGGGATTCATTTACAGAGTGTGGCATGAGGTTTATACAGAAGTGAGAACCACTGTCCAGTCCGTAACTAGTCAGTAACTGTTGCCCATTAGACTCATAAAAAGATAAACACACATATATGACTTTACTGTATGTGTGTTTGTGTGTGCATGCAAGACCTTGTAAGCTATTTAGTGCTTGGCTGCACTAGAAATCCTCCTATAATCCAAAAAAAAGCCGAACCCTTAATTAACCCCAATTAATTTGGAGAACTCTCATAGCACTCTACTTAATAACCATGAAGTTTTTAATGGATTTAGTGACTCCTCAATAAATATTTGCCATGGAAATGAAGACTTCCTTGTTGGTATTTTATTATTGCAGAGCTGTCTTTCTGACCTGCCGTTTCATTGCCTGAAATGTCATTTAAAGATCAAATAGGAATCAAATATTTCCAGAGATAAAACACTGTGTTACCTGACATGGGACCAGAATTGGAAATTATTGCAAAGATGATTTTGAAAGGCTTTTTTGAACAGAAATGTTGGTATAAGTAGGGCGAGACTGGAAATGTTTTAGAGAAAAATGGTCAAAAAAATTTCACCACTTTGAGTCAGTGATCCGTGAGTGAAAATATGCCATTTTGTCATCACTTTGGAAGATTTTTATTTATATTTAATTAAAGCTCCATTAAGGGTAAGAGCTATTTTCATATTTCAAGTACAGTCTGTCCTCACATCACGCACCATACTATTTTTAAGTGACGGTTACTTGGATAAACAGAGAGAAATACACTCGCTCCAGAGACATGCGTAGCCATGTGTGTAGCCAGCAGCTGTCTGTTGATCAAGGATGCTGTCTTAAAGTCAGACAGGTCACCTCGACTCGCAAGACCCCCGCACTCACCCAGCAAGGGCATCTCATTCAGGGGACAGACGCACAGCTGAGCCAGGACACCCAGATGCAGCACCCAGGGCTAATTTGATCAGACAGATTGCTGGTCTTGATTGGGGGGAGAGCATGAAAGAGGTCTTCCATCAGCCTCCTGATGGCACATGGTGTGTGTGAGGCATCGTCTGGAGGAACTGAGACATGGGGTTCCCACAAAGTATCAAACACTTTCCACATTTTCACTGATTACATGTTACTTTTTAAGCATTGTCAGCATACCGTAGATGCATCCACATTTCTTACAAACTCCACCGCCTCCTGTCACAAAGGAGATATTTGCCACAGCAGTCAAAGGCTTTCTTTTTTCTTTACTGATGGATAGATGTGCAAAATCAGCATTCACGGCCATCGCTACCATTGATGACAGCAAGGTCACATTCTCCGTGTTTTTTCTGGAAATTTTGGAGGTTTTAAGAACCCAGGAGAAATTACATTCAACGAGAGAAAAACTTGGGACGTGGTGGGAATTTTACACACTGATTCCTGTATTTTGTTTTATGTAAGTCTGACAAATTTTTGGCCAATGAATGCATAATTAAGCTATGATTAAATGCATCACAACACCTCTAAGTTGGTTTCCTCACATGCTGCATTGGAAAAGATTCTACATAATTTAAGTTGGTAGATTAGGCTGCATTTTGACAGTTTTTGGAGGCAGTTAATAAAAAGATGTAGGCAGTTAATGCTATGGCCTTGTCTAAATTGATCTCCATTTTTTTTATTACCTCGAGCTGATAAAAGTTTCAACAGTCTATGCTGGCACCACACACATCTTTGAAACAAGCTGCACAAGAGTTGTTAAATTGTCGAGTTTCCTGAGCATTTTTTTGAATCTCTTTTTCTTTCTTATGTCCTCTCTCCTTCTCTCATCGCCCTCCCTCTTGTTAATAGTTGTCTCAGAAACCCCGGGGCATGAAAGGAAACTTTCATTAAGTCGCTATCTCCCCTTGCCTTCTCACCACTTTCTCCTCATCTGGTAATGTCCTTTAAATAAAATGAACTTCAGACTACCTCCAACACAGAAAACTGTTCCACAGAAGAATCTCCTCCTGTCCCTACGTTGGTTTATCACAGAAGTGCAATTAATTTCTCATGCAATCCAATCAGACATTGCAAGTGGCTACATAATGACTGGAATGGGGGGTGGGGGTGGAAGATGGTTGCAGATATTAGTTTTACCTGCTGAAAAGAAAAAAAGCCTACACTATCTGTTAACAACAGACACAGAGTAGTTTAAGGCAGCATGGCTTTATGTGTGCAGGGCTATTGTGTTCAGTATGATTCAGTATTTTAAGCTTTGCTATCTGGGCTGTTTGCATTGTTGAGAGAGATGGGCTGCGGTTTTTATTGGCTTGAGGAGATCTGCATTGAGCTTGTATTGAGCGTGTCTTTTGTGCACGGTTTCATATTCTTTAAATGCAGACTTACATTCAAGCGTCTCAAAGAAGGAGACTGTCAATCTTGAAGCTGTTTTCTGCATGAGCTTGTACTGAATGAGCCCCTGTGTGTGTCATAACTGCGTCAAAAATTGGATCGAGTCTGTATGGTCCGAAAAATTGCCTTTGGCGCACACAGGTGGAAATTCATCGGCTGGAAGAGTGACTCACACACCGACATTCAGACTTTACTTTTTTTGCTATATTAACAACAAGTGATGCTTCCATTCATCTGGAGAAATATTAAGCATTTTGATTAAGTCAGTGGCTTTCTTCACCTTTTTGATAGCACATTCTTCTGTGTTATTTCACTGCAGGGTTCCTTAAGCTTTTTCAGTTGCAGAGAAATTCCTAACTTTGCTCTTGATCAACACCTGTGTTATTGAGATTTGGGAAATACAACTCTGGCAAAACAACTTATCTTGGGGCAAGCATCGACCTCCTAAAACTTTCTGAATATACGTAAATGAATTAGCAATTGCAGCTGACTGCTTAAGGATGTTCTTTTGGGACAACTTTCGAATTAAGCTAACATCTGCCCGTGCTGCACATTCCAAGTGTGTTTACATGTGAGGCTTTGCACCTGTAGTTTCAGCTTGTTGGTATGCTCGAAAATATTAGCAAGCAATAATGTTTACTAGGGCTGTCAGTTTAACGCGTTAATTAGATTAATTAATTACTCTGCAAATTAACGCGCCATAAAAATTAACGCAATTAATCATGAGTGGCAAGTCAATGCGCAAGCATATTAAATTTGTCCCTTTGAGTGACCCGTAGGCTGCATCCTACCTGCGCTACTAGTCAAAAGCAGGGTGACAATAGACGTGGATGAGACACCGGAGAGCGAGGCAAGCCTACTTGGACCTTTGAGTTTATTTATAAAAAGAACAAAGACGGGACTATTAACAAGAACGCAGTGATTTGTACCTTGTGTAAAAAAGAATTTTCCTATCACCGTAGCAGCTCCAGCCTGAATTATCATTTCAACGCTAAACATGTAGTTGCTGCTAGTGCCGCTAGTGCTACCGTGAGCTCACTCCACCAACCCACACTTGCTGAGTTAGGAAAACGAATGAGCAAAGCCACGACAGAAAAACTGACAAACTCAATCGCAAAGTGGGTTGCTGCTGATTGCAGACCGATTTCAATCGTGGAAGACGAGGGCCTAAAAGAGGCGTTTCAGATAGCGTCATCTGAATTTCATTTATGAAGCACACTTCACCAAAAAAAATGTGGATATCAAATCTTCTCTTCTTGGCGTATTCAATTGATTAGTCATGCACTACAATTTTGTAATGTCCTAGAATTCAAATTCTTTATTTGGGGACCTTTAGCAGATATGAGATTAAAATGCGATTAATTAGATTAATTAATTACAAATCCTATAATTAATTAGATTAATTTTTTTAATCGCCTGACAGCACCTCACCACCTCCTCACTCAAGTTCAAGAAAACTCAATACAATGGCTGGTTATATTGGACTATATTACGAGGAACTGCGAGTCATTTACTTTGATGGTTGACTTGTTCAAACTGGAGTACAGTCTTCAGTCTGCAGGGCAAAAGCCATTACAGCCTCTATCAAGTAATTAAAGCCCATCAGGACATTTTTAAAATATCTGCTTATGTCTCCTGAAGTATGCAATTAAACTATACATAATCAATGCTCTAATTGTTGCAGATGAATCCATAGTTTGCTCGTACACTAAGCAAACAGCAAGCTTAAATAGCCTGGTAAATAGATCCTGTATATTTAGCAAAATGTTGCTAACCCGTCGGACTAATATCCGAGTTCACTTCTGTGTAGACTTGGAGACTGCTTGCATGAAAGGCTATATGTTGTTTTAGTGTTGATGCTTTTCCCAGTTCTCTAGGAATGTGGCAATTGCAAAGTTAGAACGGGGCCACAATGACAAAAAGATCCATGTTGGAAAATATCAAAATTGTCCTTTTAGTTTTATAAATAAGCATTTTGCCCTGCCAAGCACATATGAGGTCTTGTAATTTCCATCAGTCTGTTAAGTTTTACAACTCTTGTACTTAAAATGGTGTTACCCAAAGTCATCAAAGTTCCACATTTTAGGCTGCAGTTCTGTGGTTCTATGCTAATGGGATGCTTGTCTGGTCCATTAGGACCATAAAAGGTAGAGCTTCTGTTTGAAGCTGGTGAAGTTTAGTTGTCTGTGGTGTTTCGCTGTGTCCATATTGCCACAGAGTTTGATCATGTTTACACATAGAGAGATACATGGAAATGCTCAGTGTAGAGTTAGAACAAAGCCTGCACTGTGTCCTCCTCTGACATGGTGACGTGACTTTGGCAAAAGGAGAAAGTCAATACGAGGTCACTTTGAGCCTTTCAGGCGCAAAAAAAGAATAAGAAGAAACAAGCAGGATAATTGAGATTTAAATGATGTTTCCACCACAAGTCTAAACTGAATGTGAAAGTGACATCATTACCTGCAGCTACCCCATGCCAAACATGTATTTTTCAGCGGTCAAGCAAACAACTTTTTCTGATTTTATAAGTGAATAGCAGAGGGAAATATTAGATGTCATTTGTTACCCTCCATGCAGGAGTACAGGTGTATCCTCAGTGGAGTCAGGAAAGGTAATGCAAATGAGACAACATTATGTAAATGATTATATAAATGTTTTGTAGCTGTGCCATGTCTACTTACTGAACTGCATGTTTATCCAGACATTTTAGTTGCTAACTGTTTCGAGCACGGTAGCTCAAATTCAGTGGATTGATCAGAGCCACTGCTGCATGTTGATGAGAGCTGTGAGACTCAACCAAAACAGTGGGAACATCAGAGTGGGGTGGTAATTCTCTATGAGAGACACCTTTCTCATTACACACAGTCATTTGACATATTGTTGATATACAATACTGACCAGAGCAGCTTTAAAACTTTTCACTTTTCTTGTTAGCCTAAACTTAATTGATTGTGAAGATAGTGGGCCTTAGTATCGTGATATGAAAGTAAATTTAGGTTTATGATATAAATTCAAGGGCTTTTGTCCTGTATGTAAAATCTACCAAGTGAATTTCAAGGCTCACATCCATTGTGCACATCAGCAACATTTTAATGTATTCTCCGTTATGACAATAAAAGATGGAGAAGAGCAGGGTTTTTTTTTTTCTTGCCAACCACTCGGCATTTTTTTCCCCACACAGTTGACTCTGAACTGGTCCAGGCTTATACTCAATACAAACATCTCCAGAGCACAATTTGAAAGCAGAGCATCTGGCATTTTCAAATTGTTGATGTGCTGCTGGTGCTGCTGCTGCTGCTGCTGACTACTGTCATCAGCAACTCCTTGTTAGTAAACTACGGGATGTTGAGGGACCACACTACCTGATGAGTTTAGGAAATTGTATTGTTTTTATAATGAAGCAGAAGAAAAAATACTATTTTCAAGAAAACAGTGAAGTTCCACACAACATCTGTCTCACTCAGAGGAAGGTGAGGAAAGGCACATGGCATTCATACATGCTGGCTGTCTCTCAGGCCCAAACCTGCTACGAGGAGCAGAAACCATTACCACAGGCTCAAATAATAGCACATGCAGCTGTCTCCCATTTTGCACCAAATTAATGTGCAAATGAGAGTGGTGCAATTCTGATCCAGAAGCACAGCATCACACAGATTAGTGAAATAAGAGGCATGGTATTAAACATTTTTAAATTGCTTCCATTTAGCTGAGTCACTTACAACTGCAACAGCTGGAAAACAAAAAGCTACATGCAACAAATCAGGATTTCTTTTTTTATTATTATTTTTTCCTTTAACAGTAGTGCCAAACAAGAAAATACAATGTTAAGTGTTAACAGCATTTGATTGTGGACTGGACCCAAGAAACAGTAGTCTATCGTGTTAAAGTCCCAAGTGTTGTCTTGTGCATCCACCCACCCTCACCTCCACCCTACACAGACTTGTCACTCCATAATAACATCACCTGACTTTCTTCTTTGCTCATATTAATATTTAATATCAGAAGTCTTTGTCCCTTGAACATAAATATATGCCATTTTGGGGCTGAAATGACATACAACAGTCTCATAGTGCCCTACTTATTTCATTTGCTTCATTCATTCCATTTATGAGCTTTACAGCTGAAAAATATGTTTTAAAAATCCAGATTTCAGACAAATCCTGCAGTTTGTGTCCAGCATTAATCAGTAAGAGTGCAAGAATCCTTAAAGCCCATGCAAAAATGTATCAGGTCTCTCATTTTCTTGCCTTACCTGCTGTTTTCCGTCTTGCTGTAACACATACACACTCACACACTCCTTTGCTCTCCTCATGGAAGGGATCCCATTGAATGATAGATGGCTCCTACTAAAGAGCCTGCTAAATTTAGAGCTCTGCTGCACCACATGGGTCCAGAGAGCACGATGGGCACACACACACACACACACACGCAGGTTTTTGAAGGGTCTTCCTGACTGTTTGATGTACATGTAGACTTACCCTCATAGAGACTGGTTTGAACATCATTTCTTGTTTTCTCAGGCCACCTGAGCCTTTGGCCCACATCAACAGTTTTACTGCCCACTTTTTTTTTAAGATACATAGATGTGTGTGTGTGTGTGTGTGTGTGTGTGTGTGTGTGTGTGTGTGTGTGTGTGTGTGTGTGTGTGTGTGTGTGTGTGTGTGTGTGTGTGTGTTTGTTTGTGTGTGTGTGTGTGTGTGTGTTCAGAAACAACATCTAGCTCTGAGTCTCTAAGAACGATAAGCTCAGGGCTAACATCTCACAGCTTTACTCACAAATACTGTGACCGCTGTCCAGCTGCACCCTGAGAGTGGTGAGCAGACTTACATCGGCCTTTATGCTCAATCGTCCATGCCACTGTACCTGTAAAATTGCACCAAGCAGAGCGTAGAATTCTTCCAGGTCAAAATCTCTCTGAGATACAGTGGTCATCAGAGAGTCCGCCGCCTCTCTGCTGCTCACACAGCACATATTTACATTAAAACAGTGGATTTATTGCACATAACACAGTAGCCATCGCTGGATTTTTTTTATATTGATTTGGCAGTCATGCAAATGGCGTTGTTTGTATTCAGAGGGAGGATCCTATTGACAGTAGGAATCTTTAACCACAGAAAGATGAAAGGGTAGAGGCATGGGGCAGGGGAAGTAAACGAATGATAAAAAAGATAGAAAAGGTAGATGAAAGAAAAACCTCAAGGGACTGAGATCGAAAGAGAAAAATAGGTGAACAGAAGATGGAGATGGACGCAACAAAGGGAAGAAATGTCAGAAATTGCTTCCCAGTGGAACAGACACATGCCAGTATATAACATACTAGGGCAAGTAGCTGGAAGGAACAGAAATCGACAATAAGCAAAAGAACACCGGTCCTCCTTGTTAGTGTTGATATCATTCGACATGGTCTGTCTGCTGCATTTGGTAAGCAGGACACACAGGATGATGGACAAACATGAGCCAAAATAATATGCAAAAGAATCGTTTAATAAGTGTAATCAGAGCAGGCAGATTCCCTCATTACAGTCCTCTCAGTATCTATCACTCATTCATCACGGACGACATTATTTTCTGTTGTATTCTGCAGAGGTGTCTCTCAGTCACTGCTATCAAAGCCTGCTTCACAAATGAAATCAGCTTTTATTACAAACACACTTTCCAAAACCCTGTTCCAAGCAGTTTTCCATCATTTTTATTCCTTTTGCATCCCACCATCCCTGGATAATATTACCTCCGCTTTATGAGAGTGGGAAGGACTGTAGGTCTTGGATAGGTGGAAATCGTGCTGGAGAGGCCACTAAATGACAGGGAGGAGGAGAAATGGCTTTTATTACCTCGCTGACTCTGACTCTGTGAGTGTGTGTGTGTGCGTGCGTGTGACACAGTATTGTGACATGCAGAGTGGTATAGATAATTATGCGTGTTTGTATAGTTGTGCACAGTGATTGGTGGCATTTTTAAATCCATATGTCAAAGATTGAAAGGAGAGAGCCTTTTCCTGATTAAGCAACATTTTTGGGGGTTCATATCTATGTTGATTTTATTCATTTAAATCTTTTCTTTTTTTCCATTTTCACATTAAATACTGAACTTGATACCTTAATTTTTTTATCTTTCTTATATTTTGGTACATTCCCTCAAGGATTATGATGACAGTTTTTTCATGGTTGATGGTTTTGTAACCAACCATAACACATTTTGCACTATGGATCAACACAGCTATTACACATGTTGGTGTGAGACTGGGTAAAAGTTTTAAATCCTTTGTGACAATTTTCAAGTCTCAAGTCATTAAATGACTTAATTGACTTTACAAATTTTGTGAAGTCAATGCTAAAGCCAAAGAAAGTCAAGTTTTGTTTTTTGTTTTTTTTTAAGACAAATTCAGTCAAGTCTGACTTCATTAGTGACAAGTTCACTTCAAACCTAAAGGCTGTTGACACATGGTCAGGTTGACTCTCATGTTACAAGCTAAATTCAAGTCCTCAGCCTCATGTCTCAAGGCCTTCATGACAAGTTATAATCAAGTCTCCACATATTTGTGACGAGCCCAAGTATCAAGATTTAACTCGTATGTTATCCCTGACAGGCTCAATTGAAGTCCTTTTAAACAATCTAAAAATCCTTCATGACAAGTTGAAGTCAAGTCTCAAGCGTTTAGTTCTGTTCTGTCCCTCTATTCTGACAGTAGGAATGGTGTGTCTGTGTATGTGTGAGGACATGAAAGCATAAAGAGAAATGTGGACGAGATTTGTATATGTCTCTGACTTTGTAGGTGTTTGTGTTTATTATATGTGCAGCAGGTGTACTGTATGTGTGGCTTGTCAACCTGCAGCAGTTATGCACTTGTTCACACATGTTGAAGCCAACAGAATGTGTGTGGGTGTTTGTGTGGGAGTTTCTGAGAAACTGGAGACCTTTAATGTCATTCTGCGGTACAAGGGTGTACAAAAGCCAAATAAAAGAAAATAACAGCACAGTAAAAGCTGATGTTCTGCACCATTCATCATATTAATCTGGACCAAATAGGTTTGCTGAATACCCTCTTCTTCTTGCGAGTCTCTCCCTTTACCCTTCGCCCTTTCCTCCCTCTCACTTGCTTTGTTTTCTCCCTATCAATTTGTCTTACTTCCCGGCCAAATAACACTCCCAAACTCTCCAACCAGACTTTCTGCCTACCCAAATAGTTTTTAAGAGGGAAAGTTTGTGTGCAGCGGAGCTCTTCCCTCTGACCGGCTAAAGCACTTCCTGGATTGAGGGTGGCTGTCTGAATCTGCAGCAGAGATTTATTGTGCACATCCCACCCTGACCTTAAGTGTGAAAAGAGAAAAGGATGAGATAGAGAGATGAATTGAAGAAGAGATGGAGACAGAGAGGCAGAGGAATAAGTGAGCCTGGTAGAGGGGTGGTAAATTTGGCGTAGGAGTATCGGCAGTACAGGTGTTGTCAGGGCTTAGGTAATCAAGAGGAGGCGTGTGATGGATGTAGTCTGGTAACAGGCGAGATGGCGCGATACCCCCCCCTCCCTGCCCCAGTCTGTCTCCTTCCATCGCTCTGCTAAAGGTCTGTGGGAACTTTCATCACTGCTTGGTTTGTCTACTGACAGTTTAGACCATGTTAATTTTTTTATTTTTTCTGTCACTAAGGCTGTGTCGTTTCACAATATCTTCTCTCTCTCTCTCTCTCTCTCTCTCTGTTACCCTACTCTTCTCCCACACTGTCACAGTCTTTTCCTCGATTGTGAGATCTGCTTATCCATTTCATCTGAAGGACATACAGCTATACAGTACCACCTCCAAGTGGTTCCAGGAGAGTGACTCATTGTGTCTGCAAGACACTACAACAAACAAATCCTGCATCACACATGCATTAATTCATGATTTCTGGCCTTATGGGGAATCAGCACTTTCACCTCCTGTTACTATGATGCCTGCACTTGCTTCTGCCCACCACCAGGATTCAGCAGCAGAGACAGCATTACTTTAATCACCAGACTGCTGAAACTTTTCTTTAGAATTAAACAAGATTACTGAAGCTCATTGAGCCCAGGATTAGACTGTTACACATTTCTATGTGTTACATGGTTCTGACAAGGTCAGTGTGGAAAAATCTCCAACTGTGTACTGAAAATGAACAAATACATGCATCACAGTACATCTGTGGTGCATGTATTTGTTCAATCATCAACACTCTGCTGAGACTATATGTGCAAAATATATAAATATCAAGTCAATGTCACCGCGACACCACCTGTTGCCATGGCACTTCATGGGTTTTTTGAAACAGTGGAGCAAAAACCGCAAAGGAGGTGAACAGCCACAAACTGAAGCAAGAGTGTTTTTCCATCACACCACACAGCAAGGTAAAGTTGTTTTACCTTGATGGAGCTGTGACGGCCACAAACCACAGTAAATCCTGTCGCCTGCAGCTATTCATCCGACATCTCACCATGGCTGTTTCTGTTTGTACCATTCCCCCCTGCAATATACTGATCTGCCGATCAAAATAGTGCAGAACGTGTCCTACTCTAGTTTTAGTTGATTAGACCTGGTTTACTGAAGAATAGCAATGTTAATGAAGCTCAGCTTACTTGTCAAAAACATTGCCTGTCTCATACCTTCTTTATAATAAAAACCCCCCACTGGTTCACCAGAGTTCAGAGAGCTTTTAACATGAAGCAGAAGCAGCGGTTTACATCAGCTGTAACGTAACACAAATGGCTGAAAGCATCAGTAAACAGTGAAGTAATGCTAATATGTTAAAGTATTAACAGGAACACAGGAGTAAAACTAAACTCCAAACCATTAAGTCTTCAGAGTGAACTCACTAAGCCACAGTCAGCCCCAAGCAGGACCAAGCATGGCGCAGCACAGCTGCTTTTGCTTTAACCCTTGCTGTGAGGCTGCAGTGCAAACACATGATCGCTGCACAGCTTGGCATGGCACAGCTGAAGCAGAATGACCCGAGCCCAAGGGAAAACCCTACATAGCAAGACTAGAATACCACACAAATATCACCATTTCAGAAGTCCCAGTAAGAAGATCAGTTTAAAGCCTGTTCATATGGATTTCTAAAAGTTAACTATGATAATGAGGTAGAATGGTAACATGCTTCCCACCAAGCACGTTGTTTTACTGGCTTCATGTGGCCTGCAATTCATGGCCATCATTTAACAAAAACACAGCCATGACTTTGATCATTTTGCTCTAAATGTAGTGAAAAACGTGTGATTACATTTAAATCACCTTCAAAGCCCCAACTCTCACCTCCGTACAAATCCTACTGAAAACCGTACACACACTGTACATGACTCTATTGCACTCCTATCTGGCACTATTCCAAACCAATGGCTACAACACTCAGATCAGAGGGTTTTCTGTCTGACTTGAATTTAAAGCACTGTAGCAACAGGCTTAAGTGTGCAGCATGTTTGCCTTTTTATGCCATATCAGACCAGACTGGAGAATAATACTGTAGGAGAAGCTGATGAATAAGAGAGGGTGATACTGTAAGAACAGACAAACGTTTAACTAATTATTGTCCACATTTGGTTTGATTCATACCATCATATGTACCTCAGATATACTGTAGATACTTTACACAGTAGATAGATAGATACTTTATTTTTTTTATTTGGGGGAAGAATCCTTCCATCTGTGATTTCCAGCCACAATTCAAATCTAAAAATACTGACTACAAGTCCAAAATATTCCCTGTTTACAACTTGTCCAAAAATATCAGCACTCAAGCACTGGATACTGATACAGACAGTGATGATTGAGAGCTGAAGTGTACAACACAGCAGGATTTTGTGGTGTAGCTGTAGAGATGCCATGCTCAGCTGAGTGTCCTACTAGTGATTAACTGGGGTGAAATAAGGTAATCCCAGTTCCTGTAACTCAATATTCTGTTTGCTAACAGACCCAAAGGAAAATACTTTGGGGGCTCTTGGATCCACAAAATCTTATTTGGGCCAACACGTTCCCAAAACCACCAGAAGGAAATACCAGAAGAAATTAGGGAAGAAAATGTGTTTGTGTTAATGTGTGCTTTATTATGATTATTATTTAGAGAGCTAGAATCGTAAAGGAAAGGACCACAAATGTGCTGACAGACTGGCGGTGCAGAGGTTAGTTTGGCATCCGTTAAAACACCTTTTTTACATTGTTTGCTTTTGGTTTAATATGCTCCTCATTCAGAATTCCTCATCTGTCTGGCACATAAACCAACAAAAAAGGACAGATCAATTTGAAATTATAGCAGTGATTTTCTTCTTTATTTACTCTTTTGTGACACTGGAAAACAATGACATATTCTGAAAATCTGATTCATACATAGCAGCTGTGTCGAGGTGAAAAGCAGATAAACAACAGTGTGTAAGAAGTGTAACTATACAGGTGGGAGGTATTGTAGCTGCCCATGTGGCTTAGACCAGACATTAAAGCATTCTGCACTAAGTGCATGTTCAATATCCTTTCTCTTCCATTAGATTTTATGGCAGTCTGAAAATGTCCTCCTGCTGGGGTTTAAACATTTTCTGTCTGCTTTTCTTTTCCTCTGATCAGCTGAGCACTTTCGTGTTCTTTGTTCTTTCCCCCCGCTCCTGGTTCTTGATAGACTTGTTCTATTCATGGGAAATTAAAAAGGAAACATGCAAAGTAATCAGCAGTGTTTCCGATAAATAATTAGCTGCTGTCAACACCTTCCCTGAGCCACCAACAAGCATTTCGAGTGAATTTGAAATCTGCCTCAGCTGTATTTGGTGTTCACATGCTTACAACTCGGGGGGGTTCAAAGACTGACACTGCCAGATAAAATCAAGACAACAGTGGAATCATTGAGTTACGCTGGACTACATGTTGAGCAACTGTTTTACATTTTGACAAATTGGCACCATTAAAGGTATTTATTCACGATTAGGATGGATGTACCGATATCTATCCATGCAGTTGCTGCTGCAGCTCCAACTGCTGACAGTGTGGCTGAGAAATGGATCAAATCATCAAGAGCCAAACTACGATAACTGACTTCCTGTTGTTCTCAGAGCGCGGGCATGTATTTGTCTCTTTAAGCAAAGCAGAGCAAAGCAAACTCCCTCCTAACTTCCAGTTGGTGTTATGTGTGAAAAGTGTGCTATTGCATAAAATCACACACTTTCAGGAATAGTGGTGCTGTCCATAAAGATTCTCAGTCATCCAGGTCATGGTTATGCAAGGAAGTTTAAATCTACTGCAACCGAACATCCAAGTTCTGACTCCCAGGTATTTAACCTCCGAGGGCTCATTGTCAAGGTCATTCATACCACCTGGTTCGTTGGTGCCTCTGTCGTTAGAGTTGGTGGAGTCACCTGAGGCCAAGTGACATGAGACCAAATGGAAATTTTTGTTAAATCTCCTGAGAAAGGATGAAGTGGTGCTCTAAGAGAACTTACATCGCTGTGAAAACAGTGTCTTGTCAGACACGCAGTGTATGCAGAGTATGGAAATAGACAGGGACATAATAATTTGAATCTTTAATATAGGATTTGCTGTTCCCTACTTCATGGCTACATTATGACAGTGGTTTGATTTCCCAGGACACATGAGAGGAACTGAAATGCAAAGGTTTTTGTTCTTGCATGACTTTAAAATTTTATTATCAATTCAAAATAGAAATAATTTACAGTAAAAAGCCCACAAGCCCATATACAGAAGAGAGGAGAGTGAAATGCTGGACACAAACTTACCAAATAAAACAAAAAAAGTAGTGTATGACTTTATGTCAGGCACCAGAATAAACTTTGATGCTGGTGATATAAGTAAGTCACAAAAACTGCCAATTTAGTCACCTCATCATCGTCTGTTGATGTGGTTTAATGTCTGTGGTTTTGCCTTAAATTGACCAGAACTGAAAAGAGACAAAGGATCATTTTGGTCTTTGGTTCTAAGAGAGCAGGGACACTACACCAAACTACATATTTGAATGCAATTTAAGACAGGCAGGCAGATGACCTGTAGCATCAACCAAGGCTCAATTCAAAACCAGGACATAACATACTTTATACATGGTCCCGGATGCATCTTAGACCACTGACCCAGTGGGATGCCCCCAAATTGTAAAATTACACAGTATTTTTCTCTGCTTTAACCATTCTGTTGCTCTAAATAAACCCCACAGGGTGAGAAAGTCAATGTGATCAGTCTCACTAAAATTGCCATGCAGCCTGAAAACCCTGTTGATATCAACGTGTGTGAGTGTGCGCGTGCCCACATGTTTATGAGTGTGTGTACATATGTATGTGTGTGTGCGTGTATATGTGCATGTGGCCCATTATGAGCTTGTGGAGAGGTCATTTGGCTGTTGACTCCCAGTCTCTGCCGGGAGCGGCTGTATAATTGCTACTCTAATTAGTCTCTTTTGCCAGCCGCTAATTCATAGTCACCTTCAAGTACTTCTCCCACACACACAAACACACACACACACACACACACACAGCCATGAATATAGTACCTGTATGCATAGACACTTTCTCTCACACACAGACACACACACATTTAGCGGAAACTATTCCTCTGCTATCACTTCCTTTTAATTGTTTTTTCTATTTTTGTAATTATAGGCTTTCAGCCACCCAATTTTGGATGCTCAGGACAACTGACATGATAATGGTTTCCATGTTGACTCTGAGCCGACGATGATGTATGGCAATTATGTGTTAGCAAACAGCACTTTTGCTAATGAATCTGGAGACTAGGTATATTCATGTCAGATGAACAGGGCTGGATTAGAGCCTTAGCTTTAATGAAAGTCTCCTAACATTCATTGAGCTCTTAGAGAACAATTTGCAACATTATGTCTAATTTTTTACAATTTATAGCATCACATCAGCATATCGATTTAAATTTTAAGACCTCAGAATTCCTTCAATTTGTTTCTCTCCCAGTTTAAAATGTCCCATTTGCTATCAGAGAGAGAAGACAAAAGAAGAAAGGCAATCAATGTTGAAAGCACTGACCATCAACTGATGGCTCGTGGGCCACATCCAGCCTGTCAAACCTGCTCATCTGGCCCACAGAATATTCATGATTTCAGAACATTTAGCTTGCCAACCCTTGGCCGTAAGACAAAAAATCTAAAATTCATACTTTACCCATTCTACAGAATCAGAATATTCTCCAACTCCATTTTCTCCACTCAGTGGACTCCTGGGCTCCCAGGCTGGTCACTCTCTGGAGCTGACAGCAGCACACTGGCCAGATGCAGGATGTTCCTCTGGAGAATCACCAGGCTTGTCTATTAGACACAGGAGGCATTGCATGTGTTTAAGAGGAGTTTTGAGATGAGATAAGGACTCATTCATTTGCACTTAAACTGTGGGTTTTCTCTTGAGCACTGACTACCTCCTTGATGGAGGTCAGAGAGCATTTTCTAGTTAAGTATCTACTTATCATTATTTTCCATGTTTAAGGTCAGTTTACACTGATAACCGCTAATAAAAATAACATGAATTTTGTAAAATTAAAAAAAATGAAAGCATTGAATAGTATTTTTAATTTTTTCTGGCCTCCACAATGTCTTCTGGCCCTTAGACGAATGTTGCTGATGACCCTTGGTCTAAAGTTTTAGTTGTTTGACATTTGTAAATTGCTTTGGAAAGATTCAAAAGAATTAAACACTGATAAAAAAAAAGTGGAAATGTGCAGCTCAGGATAATCATTCAGTGCACGTTTTATAAACCAAATATTGATAGTTTCAGAGTGATTTGAACAGTGTCTTGGTCAAGGACGATGGCAAAGTGAATCCGTACCTCCTCCTATTCTTCCTTCTTGTTTGGCAGTAAAACTAGAGCACCTCAAGAAAACACACATTAAAGGAGCGAGAACACACAACTCTCTGAGAGGCAGTGAACCACCGAGCACATACGAACATACATTTTTTTAATTCTGTTTTTCGTTTTATATTTTGGATAGGTGTACTGTTTTCACATGTGAATGGCTTAGCATCATTACTCTAATGTTCCTAACAAACAATAAAGTCATTGAATTGACTAGAATTGAACAAAACGTATACTTACTGTGATGTCCTTCTACAGTACCTCACATGCTTACAACTCAGGGGGTTCAAAGACTGACACTGCCAGATAAAATCAAGACAACATTGGAATCAGTGAGTTATGCTGTGGACTACATGTTGAGCAACTGTTTTACATTTTGCTATGTGATTTTGAGGTTCTTTTGGTACCATACCATCCAATCCCCCAGCCAATCCAGTCCCTTTATTTTACACCTCTGCTTTCACTTTGCATCTACAGCAACTTTCTCATTCCTTCCCTGGCTCCTCCTCCCCACCCCTCCTTAAAGTCACCTTCTTTCCACTGCTCATCAATCTCTGTTGAGGTTCCTTCCTCCAGCAGGCCCTATACGCTCTCTTCCCCCTTTACTCCCTCCCCCCACCTCTATTACTTCTTCTTTCTTCCATCTTTCCCCCTCTCTCTCATCAGCCCTGTTCCCCATTTGCACCCTACAGGCTAAGAATAACCTGATGTTTATAGGCATCTTTGCTGCTTTTGTCTGGTTATTTCCTCTCAAGACTTACAAGTTCATGGGGTACACCAGTACAATCTAATAACCCCTCAATAAATTCTATCTCTGTGAAGCTTGCCATGTTCATATTCAATATTTAGTTTTGAGGCAGTGTTTTTCTATGATGACAACAGTGTTATTTGCACATTTGAGATCTCCCCAAAGGCGCTCAGTGATATTGAGGTCTGGAGACTGTGATGGCCACTCTATAACCTTCATTTTTTTTCTGCTGTGGCCCCTGAAGGGTCAGCTTGGCCTTGTGTTTTGGATCATTGTCATTTTGGAAAGTCAAAGTGCATCCCATGTGCAGCTTCCAGGCTGATGAATGCAAAATTGTCTGAGAGTATTTTCTGATAACATGCTGAATTCATATTCCCATCAGTCTGACTGAATTCCCTGTGCTGCTGTAGCTCACACACTCCAAAAACATCAGAGATCCACCTCCGTGCTCCACAGTAGGGGTGGTGTACTTTTCATCACAGCCCTTGTTGACTCCTCTCCAAACATAAAATTTATGGTTGTGACCATAATGTTCAATTTCGGTCTCATCACTCCAAAAGACTTTGTTCCAGAAGTTTGAAGGCTTGTCTCGGTGCTGTTTGGCATATTTGTTTTGTGATGTTGGCGCAGGAACAGCTTTTTCTGGCATCTTGACTGTGCTGCCCATATTTGTTCAAGTACCCCCTTCCCCTGCATCTTGAAGCAGCTGGACGTGTTTTTCAGCAGAAGTTGCTTGTGGGTTTTTCTGTCCATCCCGACCAATTTTCCTGGCAGTTGTGGCTGAAATCTTTGTTGCTCTACTTGACCGTGCCTTGGTACCAACAATCAACAATTTTCCACTTCTTTTCAAAATTTGGGCACTTCTCATTGGTACTTTGAAATCTCTGGATATCCTTTTATCCTTTTCTTGATTTGTAAAGTTCAATTGCCTTTTCTTACAGATCCTTTGACAGTTGTTTTGTTTTCTCCGTGGCTCAGTATCCAACAAAGTCAGTGCAGCCCTGAACCTGAACCCCAGAACTGTACTTCTTTGTACACAGCTGTTGTTCGCATGGTTTTCAACCAGCCTTGTTAATGGCTACATGTGGCTGTACTTAAACATTTGCAGTGTTCTCCCTCTTAGTTTAATGTCAACACAAAGTACAGCTGAGGTCAGTGAAAATGTTATTGGTTTTGCAGGTATTTGGTCATAAACCATACTATCAGAAAATCACCAAAGTCAGCAGAACACATCCACTGGGAACCATGAATATGTGTGCAAAATTTCAATGAAATTCATCCAAAATTTCCTGAGATAGACAGACCAAGTGACTGACTGATGTTGCCATCCGTAGAGCCATATGAATAAAGGTCAGGGTGTGCTTGAAAAGAACTGGTTCATACAGAGAGTTGTGTTACCACATCTAAAAGTGCTGCTGCCTGTTAAAAATCCCCATTCTCAAAGACAGAGCGAAAAGCCTGCCATCATGCAGGGGGTAAGACAAGAAGATACTAATATGGATAATGATGCACCATTTTTGACATTTTCTCCTTGAAGGCATTCATGGCTTTGCAACTCACTGTAGACACAAAACGTGATGGAAGCAAATGTGTAAACAATGAAAACGAGACCTTGACAGAGAAATCCTGCATTCTTTCTCACCTTCGCACATCTGCTTCCTAGTCGCTGCATGAAGTGGGCATGAACTGAAGCAGACTGACACTTAAACTTTATCAAGGTAGACTGTCCACTCTCACCACCATTCTTTCTTAGAGGACAAGGCAGGGTGTCGTTACAGCGCCACGTAGGATTTTTGGTTGATGTTCAAGTTGGATGATTGGGTACACAGAGTCTGACTTTGACACAGGGGACTGAAGGTTTGCATTACATTACCCCACAGATATGAAAGCAGTATTGATCTCCTCATCTAACTCACAGCAAGAAAGCAAAGAAAATTATTTTCTAATATGTCAAACTGTCTCTTAATAATTTATCACTTTCCTCTGTTGTTCCTGAGTAGACACATCTTACAGTTTAATAAATGTTATAGATACAAGTCTTCCTCACTTTTCCTTGTCTTCCCCTCCCACTTTCTTCTTAAAGTCTTTTCTTATATCATTTATTTCCCTCTACCCCCTCTCCTCCTTCCTCTTCCTTTCATCTCCACCCTCCCTCTTTCCTTCACTTTCATCTCTCTGCCCTGCCACCCCCAAATCTCAGATCACCTCATCTCTCCTCATTCTTCTACCTTTTCTATCTCATTCCTCCATCTCTTGTTTGATGTTAGAAGGTTGGGTTGGGTGACAGATCTCTTAAAGACTTTCAACTCCAAAGGTCTTGAGGCAACAACTCCCGCAGTTAGGTTCTAATGGAGAGACAGGGAAGGAGGAAAAGAGACCAAATAAACTGCAGCGAGAAAAGAGACTGAGAGGGGGGCAGATAGCAATTTTGTTTTCTTCTCGCCATTGAGTGCCCCAAGAGATGATGAAGGATCTTTGATGTGTGATGTTTCCGTTCTCTCTCTCTCTCTCTCTCTCTCTCTCTCTCTCTCTCTCTCTCTCTCTCTCTCTCTCTCTCTCTCTCTCTCTCTTTCACATACTCTCTTTTCTTTGTCCTGTGGTTGTTTCACATCCTCTCTCTCCTTTGTTTGTGTGGTTATTTATTTCACTCATTCCTTCCGTCTGTCAATTTGCATCAGGCAGAGACACAGGAAAGTGGAGGGATTGGGGAATACAAAAGTTTTTGCTTTGCTTTCATAAGCAAGACAAGCCAGAGCTGCTCTCCCAAACTTTAAATTTGCCTTTGAAGTTTTTGAAGTTGACACTTAATGGTGCTGGATTGATGTCTGTGCCTTCATGTATGTGTGACTCTTTGTGGGTAGGTGTTATTACAACTGGTGCATCCTTGTGGAATCGCTGTCTCAGTCTTTCTCACACAAACAGGCACTTCTGTATACACGTGCACACACTCACAATGGCCCGTGACTTCCTTCAGTAGTGGATAGCTTTGAGCTGCTCCCATAGTGGATGGTTTTGTGTTATTTCCAGTCCTGAGGTTTTGTGATGGACACGGATTCCACCCCTACACACAAACACACACGGCAAACGCACACACTTTTCACACAGAGTTTTTCCGTTGGCGTCCAGCTGCCATCTTCCCATGCATAGCAGTGCACCTGTTCTCTCACCAGCTCTAATCAGTTTTCTGACAAGATGCCGAACTTTTGTGCCATCTCCAGAAACTGGACTACATTTGACTGCAGTCTGAAAGTTTCTATCAACATGACACTTTCATTGTTTAAGTGAAATTCTTCATCATCTTTGGGTGCTGTTCAGACTTGTGGAGGAACAGCAGTTTATCTTGTTCGTACAAGATCCATATCTTGCACACAAGATAATACAGAGGTCCCAAAGTCCTGAAGGATGATATTTATTTATCTTGGGTACAAAATAATAACTCCTGTGCATACAAATACTATCTTATTCCATATCTTGAATGTCTGTCTGAATAGAGGCCATTTTAGGACATCTCAAACCCACTTCCGCATATTAAAACTGAGCTTAACAATTAATTTTGTCACTTACCATTTTTAACAGGTAAGTTTGTCATCCTTGTAGGATGTAATTGACTCTTGTTTCAAATGCATTTTAAGCCAGGCAATATGTTTATAAAGCTTTTTTATTTCAAAATCAACTGATTTTAAATATTTCAGCAAAATATTAGCTGTCACAAGCTTAACACTAATGTAGCCATATTGCTTTTCAAATACCCATGTCAGTCCAACCCAAGTCACAAGCTCTTCCTCAGCTTTACAAAGTGGTATCGACATGCAGCTACATTATTCCCTCACTCCTATCCCTGAGACAGATCTCCAGCTGACATCCCAACCCAGCCGAGGCAACCTCCTCTTGGGCAAGAGCGCCTTTGCATCTCCCCTTTGAAGCCTGCAAGATCAAGTCATCCACTAGGCCCTCACATCCCATATGGGTCCAGGTTCCCTTTGAAATACTGAACAGAAAAAAAACAGGAAAGAAGCAGTAGAGCATGGGAGGAGACTGCCTGCACGTGTAAATGTCAGAGGGATTAGTGTCTGTGCATGCAAATATACAAAACTAGTTTTACACTCGGTACATGAGTAATGAGATGTAACCTGATTGAGATTCTGTTGATAAAGCAACAGACACACTAAAGATTAAGAGCACAAGCCAGTTCAATTTGTTGTGAAACGTATACACAGTGCATAGGAATTGTAGGTGTGGGGCTTGTAGGTGTGGGGCTACCTTGCACAATGTGTTTCTGCATGTCCTAACATCCTAACTTACTAATCAAAGTCAATCCCATCAGCATCCGTCACATCTGCACCACCATCAAATCCACAATCAGATTATCCCCCCATTGATTGTGAGCACCGACTCAGCACATCGACATGCTGCATATGTGTTAAGCAGCTGTGCAGAATGATCACCAATAGACCAGATGTTGTATCTTGCACCTCAATAACAGCGAAAATGAACCAGATTGATTAGAACTCCCATCTGCTGTGCAAGCACAGTGTTAATAAGCAGGCTGTGGAGCACTCTTCATTAGAGAGGGAGGTGATCCAAGGCTAAGTGTTCAAAGGCTGCCCCAGGTTATATCAGAGGAGCTGAGAGGAAGAGGTGAAGCACAGCCCACTGACTGTTGGCACTGCTGAGTCCTAAAGCAGAGGAAGAGGAGGGAGAGACAGATGTACTCAGAGACAGACAGGCACAAGTGGGCTTGTGTAATCAATTAAATTGCACAGCAAGGCAGGGTAAATGGTCAAGCATGCTAAAGAGTGGCGCAGTCAAGCGTTTTTCAGAGGAGGTTAAACAGGTAATGTACTAATGCATTTCAGTGGGTGTTAAGCACAAGAGAAACCATTCTGTTTTGAAACTTCACCAGCCAAGAACTAACATAAAAAATTCAGCTGTTTCTTTCCTAATAAATCACGAGGTGGATCTGTAACAGAAAAAACATCCCTCCTAACTGAAACAACATACTATATCATAGATGCCCCCATCATTTTTACTGATATCGCTTCTTGATTTCTGGGTAACACCAAAAGTTAGGCTGATAAAAAAAACACTATCAATCATAGCTTGAAGTTACCTTGCAAAAAAAAAAAAAAGTTTACAAGCACCCCTTTAACAAGTTTCTATGATAAAATGAGAGGGACTAAAGGAAAGGAGGAGTAACAGAGCAGTCGGTCCACTGGTGGAGTGTGTGTGTGTGTGTGTGTGTGTGTGTGTGTGTGTGTGTGTGTGTGTGTGTGTTTGCACCCTTCTGTCAACCTTCTTGCGTATTTGTCCCAGGGTGGGTCTGCCATCACAGTATGCAGGTGTGTGTGTGTGTGTGCATGTGGCGTGATTTGCAGTGTGTGTGTGTGTGTTTAAGGGTGAAGGATTTGAGTTTGCCATCTTGTTTCAAGTGAGAAATTCAGATAGAAAAACGGACAGTGCTGCATCAGAGAACAATCCAGGGACCCTGTACAAGACAATTCACTCAACAAACCCCCATACACACATCATCCCACCATCTAAAACTCCAAAAGGGAGGCCAGTTGCAGCACCCTCAGTGATTTAATGTGTCAGTCAATCTACCGTCTCCCACATATGTGACATCAAAACACAACATAACTTTGTAGTGAGCATTTTTACATTAATCACTTAACTGTAGAAGTCTCTCGTCCAGCCACCAGATCCCAACCCTTTTGAACACCTATGGAGATTTTATAGAGCAATATCAGCCACAGTCACCACCACCCCCACCATCGAGCACCAAATAAGGGAATTCCCCTCCGGTGGATCATGGCCTTATGTGGGAACAACACCTTTACAAACACTTCATGTTGGTTTTTCCTCTAACTTGTCACACATCTGGATGTTGATACAGAATTGTGTTTAAATTCTGCATTTCATCCACAGAAGATCCTTTAAAGGGATAGTTTTATGAAAGGTTAAATGAGAAGATTGCTATCATTCTTGGAAGTGTGCTAAATATGAAGCTATAGCCAGCAGTTGGTTATCTTAGCTTAGCATAAAAACAGGGGGAACAGCTAGCCTGGCCAGTTGAAAGATTAAAAAAGATCTGCCTATGAACCCCTCTAAAGTTCACTAATTAATTCATTATATCTCATTTGTTTAATCTGGACAAAAACCAAATTGTAAAAACATTTTTGGAAATTTTCTGGTCAGCTGCAGTATCTTTCCGAAATATGTACTGGTTGCCTGACAAGACTAAAGGAAGACACTTGTTGATTAGTAGGCTTTAGAGAAGCTGTTAGGCATCTGACAGAGCCATACTAGCTTTTCTCCCTGTTAATGTTAAGCGAGGCTAACTGACTTCTGGCTGAAGAAGAAAACATAGTCAACTTTATCAATCCCTCTGGGGAAATTCAGTTTTTTGGTGTTATTTTACACAGACAGGCCTGAAACTAACACTTGCTCAAAGGACTGATACACATGTATTCATGTAAGTCAAAGGGAGGGGGTTCAGCAGTACCCTGGAGGTGAACTGGCACCTCTCCAGCTACTCTGAGACCACGAGTGTATTTAGCATATACTTCCAATCTAACTCTTGAGAAGAAAGCCTTGAGATGTATTTCCCAATGTGTCAAACTGTTGCTTTAAAAGAGGATAACCACAGCCGCTTACTGTTGCATTATGCGAGATGAGGATCACGTCTATTTATGACACACTCTCTTCTTCACTCTCTGACAGATCTGTGACAAGGAGTGGCATTACTACGTCATCAATGTAGAGTTCCCAGTGGTGACGCTCTATGTGGACGGAGTGACCTACGACCCCTACCTGGTGACTGATGACTGGCCTATCCACCCCTCACAGATTGATGTGCAGCTCACAGTCGGTGCCTGCTGGCAAGGTGAGTGGGCAGAGCTGAGTGTTGATGATGATGATGATGATGATGATGATGATGATGATGATGATGATAATGAGATAGTGAAAACCCTGTCACTGAAAAAAAATTGAATATAAAAGTCAAAGTAAAATTGGGTATATTGGGTATGCTGCTGATTGAATATAACTTAAATACAGCATGTGAGCAAGTTCAAGAACATGAATAATATTTTCTGAAGTGTTTTTACAAAGGGACTCTGAGTGTGGAACATGTTCTTTGGCCTTGAATGAACACCGTAATTAGGAAAAGCACTTAGTCTGCCTTTGGCAGATGATTGAACCTGAAGTCCGAATGAAGGCATACAATTAAAGTGTCCTCTAAACTGATAGCTGCCACTAATTGCACAAGGGTAGAAGAAAGGGCACTTTTTCACACTGTAGAGAATACCATTGATTTGAAAGCCTAAATGAGACTGCTCAGTGATGCTTGGCCTCAGATAAGGAGTCAAGATATCTTTTCGTGCAGGAGCAGGAGCAGGTCACTTAGTGTCGCTTTCATCTGCAACAGTGACCCCCCCCCCACTCCCCCTCCTCCATCCCCTCCCATTTCTTTCATCAAACACTGCAAGCCTTAAGGAGGATTAAAATGGCCTTAAATAAAAAAGGGAGTTCAGAGACTATTTCAGCTTTTCTAGTTGGGAACTAAACCTCGCTAAAGAGTTGTAAGGGTGATACTGAACCCTTAACATAAGCTATCAGCCACAATAGATTGCCTTTTGAAAGCACTGAGCTTTAAGTGGTCAGCACACTGATTGCAAACGCCTTGCAAACATGAGCTTATTTATTGTCTAACTGGCTCCTGAATCTTCAGCTCTTAATGTGTTGCTAGAACAGTGGTAGAAAGAAAATGAGCAGAACCGCAGAAGTGGATGTATCTCTGCTCTCTGTTGCACAACTCAATAGCATTACAGAGAAGTTGTTGAATGATTATTTTAAAGTTCAGAGAGGACAGCATAATAGTGTGCAAATGGATGACGGAGTAAATTAAACAAAAAGATTTGTCAGCTTAAAACAGTGTGGCTGCAGGCAACAGTGATATTTTCCAATGTTTAATTACATTTTATAATATAATTTCATGGTTCATAACATTTCACTGGTAATTTAGTATTGTCTAAGGGGAACTTATTCTGTCCTGACCACAGCAAATGAATATAATTTCAAATTATTAGATTTTAGGCATTTATCCAAAGAAACCATTTTAGTGTGGTGTGGCAAGGGTTTCAGTCTGTAAATATGTAATGAAACCTGCCTCTAGCTTTCATTAGGAACAGCAAACCCACGAATCAAATCAGTGAGTTTCGTTGTCTAAAGACAGTCTACATTAAAATACTTTGTCAGAGGCCATTTGAACTGTGATAAAGATCATTTTTAACTTTTTTGTCAAATGTTATAAGATTTTAAGAATATCCATAAAAAGCATGGGCTCTTGAGAGCAGTGATCCTCAATGATCAGTATAGTCTGATGTAACATATACATACAAGCTAAGAGGAAATGATGTTGATAATGACAACGATGAAGTTTACTGTGAGCACTGAGTTGTTGTAAATGTCAAGTTATACTTTGCGCGTTTTGCATCACCATGAAGTTAAGTTTCACCTTGTGTCCATGTTTCTGAGGCTGCTTTCACACCTGTTTGGTTCAGTTTGAACGTACTTTGGTGAGTGCAGGTAATAAAGAAATCACACAGTAAATAGGGGCTAAAACAGTGGTGTGTTCTCCTGCTCCATGTATTTTAGCAGTACTCCAGGAATGAGTAACTCAAACAGAGTAACCACACATTAGTATCATTTCCTAAATACTACATAAATACAAAAATTACAGGATTTGAATTCTTTTAGATCTCTTGATTGCTTTTAAGACAGTTGACCTTTCCATCCTTTTTGATCATCTTAAGCATGTTTTTGGCATTCAGGGACAGGCCTTTCTGTGGTTTGCCTCCTACATCCAAGACCAATCAGCCTCTGTTAGAATTGATATTGTGTCGTCTTCCTCTGCATCTATTTGCTGTGGAGTACCACAAGGCTTCATATTAGGCCATATGTAATATATGTTATATAATTCTTCTCCTGCCATTGTTATGCTGACAGCCAGCTGTACCTCCCGCTGAAACCTTGTGATTCATGCACTTTTGAATCCCTTTTTAGTTGCATATAGCATGTAAAATACTGGAAGGCAAAAAGCTTCCTTCAGATAAACCAGAACAAAATGGAGGTCCTAATCTTCAGCCCAGCAGACAGCAGCAACCACAGTCAATGCCCTCGGGCCTTTGTCATCAAATGTAAAGCAAAAGAAAAAACTTATTATAGTACTATCTTTGACTGTGGTTTAAAATTTGATAAATGAATCAACTCAGTTGTCAGCACTATCTTCTGCCATCTTAGAGCACTTGCTTAATTAAAATCATTCCTTTCAGCAAAAGATGAGATGAGGAGGCTTTTTTTTTCCTCTTGCCATGACTGCTGAAATTGTCTCTATGCAGAAATCAGTCAGTCACCCCTATCTTGCCTGCAGCTAGTTCAAAATGCAGCAATGAGACTCGTCACTGCTACCAGGACGATGGACCATATCTCCTCTACACTGGCCTCTTTTTGCTGGTTCCCTGTGAAGTACAGAAAGATGAATCAGAGTCCTGGGTTACACACTGCATTACCATAACTTACCATAGCCAGTGATAAAGACACATAAAGAACTGCTCTATCATATTATAACAGATTAAAAATTCTAGATTTCAGAACTTGAATAATAAACATCAGTAATATCCTATAGCAGGACTTCTATAGCAGACTCAGCTTTAATTAAAGTGACAGCACTGTATAGGCTTAGTAGCAATTGCATAATAATATAACATACTTATAATATATGAGTTAAGTGTAAGACAAAAAAAAAAACATAATGTTTTTATTTTCCAACCACACAACTTAACATTTTATTTAAAGCAGACAATTGTCCCATCACATCGAAACAGTGGCCAGTGGTACAATACTGCGAAAATTTCCCAGGAGAAGAGTGAATGTGCAACAGAGAGTGAAGCAGGGGGTTGCTGACAGTGAGCACATGACAATAACATGAAACGCATGATTCCTGTCCAGCCAGCACGGAGATAGAAAGCATAATGAATGAAGTTCACCACTTCTAATACTTAAGAAACCTTGTTATAAGTTGTCATGTATGATTCTAAGCATTTCTGAAGTTTTATAAAGCCTTATAAATGCATTATAATGTCTTACTCATGTGCTTATAATGCTTAACATGCATGTTAATAATGCATTACAAGCATGCCATGACGCTTTCTATGACGGTCATATGACCTTGGCATGATCAATTCATCCTATGCTGAGAGGACATGTTCTTGATTCTGCACCCTCTTTGCTCCAAAAATAACTTTGCTCATTGTGACCGAAAAGTTCTATTTGCAAAATGCATCAGGCTTGTTTAGATGTTCTTTTCCAAACTTGTGACACTGAATTTTGTGGTGAGGACACAAGAAAGGTTTTCTTCTTCTGATGACTCTTCCATGAACCTTTGTCACAAAAAACAGAAAGCACAAAGGCCCTGATATACACAAGAATGGACATGCAGTCGGAGACAGTAGTACATACATACATGTACTAATACTTTATTAACACTCCAGGTAAACTACAACATTGCATTGCTCATTAACATGTGTGAGATATCCTTGTTGGTGTGACTCCCAGCAACAACAAAGCAGTGGACTCTCCAGCAGCCAAGAATGCATTTGTACATTTTCATTCTCTCCTGTTTTCTAATCGAAGGGTCGCGCCCACTCATCCTTCTTTGTTTACCTCTGAGAGATCCTCAGAGGTAATGCTATAAATGCTGACTGTGCAGTTTTCATACAGTTAAGCCTATATTTACCCTCTGACCTGGCAGACTGTGTTCATGTTCAAAAGTGTCGAATAATCAGGCAGCAGAGAGCAACACACTCATCTCACCTCATTCTTCTTTTTCCTGGACTGTGTAATCAAAAACTGCTGCTCTGCCTCCCTGACTTCCCTGATGATTACACACATGCACAAATTGAAACATAAATATCTGTGTATATACAGTATAATGAATAAATACAGACACGCAGGCACTGATATGTATGCAATTAATCACACAGTAAGTAAGAGACTCACACTTACACTAAAGTAATGATCCTATTTCCAGTTCAGCCAAGCCTCTCGAGCCTCATCTGTTGCTCTTTTGGAAATGACGCAAATGAAAGTGAGTGAAGGAAAGTGAAGATCTATAGAGCATAGAGCAGGCAAAGAGAGCTGACACTACGTAAAAACCAGTCTCTGTAAAGTGGAATGATCAGCGGTTTTATCACCCATATCATTCCCGCTCTGCAGCATCTCAGTAATCCCCTCTCTTTTTTACCCTCTGTCTGGGACCCTTAATGGTTTCTCTGGCCACAGTCTAAATTGATAACATCTGTCAGACAGGGTGTATAGGTAGACATCTAGTGAGAGGGGAGGGGAAAAGGGGAAGAAAATACTAACTGACTTAAGGAGGGAGAGGAGCTGAAGCATGAAGAAAGAGGAAAGACTAAGTTTAGCATAGTTTGGTGTACGTGACCTCGAATGTGATCTTGTGGTTTTATAGGTTCGGCTCTGCTTCCCTGGTACCTGGCAGGGTATCAGCAAGTACTTAGACAGGAGATGACTTTAAATATGCAAAGCTGCTATGGTTATTGTACTGAACTTAAACGAGAGTTACAATGGCAGATTGCTGACAAGATACATGAACGTGGGGCTCTCATACCACACAGAGAATTGTGAATACATGAATTCATTAATAAACAGACCGAACAACATAAACCATAACCACAAGATGAATATTGATCAGGTACGTAATTTTTAGCTAGCATCGATCAATTTTGCATGCTAAAATGAACACTTAAGTCATTGTAGATAGCTAATTAGGCTAAAGTTATCTCCCTGAGTTGATTAATAATGCAATGTTCAACTGCTAAAACAAGAATCTTGAAAATGGAGTCGTAAATATGCACTTGATGGCTACATACATTACATCGTCTCAAAAGACTTTAAGGTTTAAGCTGTATTTCCCAAGCAAAAAAAATCAGCATCCTCAGCTAATTAAGCCTGTAGAACAGTAGAAGTAACCTTGTGTAGAAGGAGGAAGTCAGTCCTGGTATACCATACTACTCACAGGTTGCCTTTGTGTCAAAAGCGTTTTAAGCCTGTCCAAAGCTCGGCAGGACCATTGTGGTTCCGCCAATAAACAAAAGGGAGAAAAAAAATGGAATGTCAATTCAAGTCAAAGATAGAAAACTAAATGTGTTGAGTCAAAAAGTCTGTTTTCTGCTTGCCTCTCAAAAATTCTCACAGTAATTTGGGAGCAGGTGCTTGAGGGCACACAGTTCCACACAAGCATGCTGAGGGAGTTAGACCTACATTCACGGAATTCAAAAACACTGAGTGAGCAACAAAGAGAGAGTGATGACAGAAAGACACAGGTAAGGGGAGAATTCAGGTTTGGGAATTTTTACAGCTGCCCCCATATTTCTACCTGGCTGGCCTCATCAGACTCTTATCTGGGGAAGATAAACCAGGGGGCTGAAATGGTCCCTGCGGAAGATCACACAACCAGTAGGACTGTGTTGTCTGTTTCAAAGACAAAAAGCTCCATCCAACTGGCCATCATGCACAATGTAGCTGTAGTTTAACAACCGTAATGATAATCCTAAGCTCAATGTTTGAAGTTGCTGCAGTCCATTTTCCTACTCCAAGAGGTGGAGCATTTCAGATCCAGGATACGTCACATAGGGCAGTGATAAATGTGCCCACACCATCAGACAGGGTATTAGCAGTTCCTGGGTCAAGCTTAGCATTCTCTGATGAAGTGTAGCCAACGTGTTTTGTATTGAGGATTCCCCCCAATTCTAGTGACTGTAGAATTTTATAGAGTACTTTTTCAGCCACTGATGACCTGGTTGAAAGATAAAGTTTTTCTCTTCAAACAACCACTGAAATGGACTCACTGGCACACTGAAAGTGAACAAGATTTGCGAGGCTTGCCAAGCAGCAAATCCAGTTGGGCATTGGGGATTGAAAGTGTTCCTTAGTCCGTGTCCACCTTTGTGGATATCAGTGCTTCAGTCAGCATAATCTTCAGAGTTAAAGCTTGAAGATTTACTCTCATAAAACTATAAAGGTTTTGCAGGAAAGGCACAAAGCAGCAAGAGAGGTCTAGTGCTCTGAGATGTACATATGATCTCCAACCTGTCTTGTGTCTTTTCCAGTGGATGGTGGTTTGATAAAGATCAAAATAATCAATATATTAGGAGAAATCATGGTTGGTATAGATAAAGCATGGCCAGGGAGAGTTCTCAGGGCTCTTGCGACAGTCAGCATTGTGTCTGATGTGCACAGTAGCCTCTTTTGTGTGCAGGCTAGTACCTTTGTAAGGCGTCTGTCCCAAAGTGGCACATCTCTTCATTCGGGTCTCCAGTAAAGTGAGCCATGAATGGATGAAATACTTCCGTCTGACTCCTCACATTGATGAGGCATGATGTGGACTTGCAGACCTGATGTGACAATTTTCTTTGTCACTGTTTTGGCCTCCGCCACATCTGTTACCCACAGGTACTGAAGTGCCCACCCACTACCTCTCAACATAAGCATTAGCTAGATACCTATCAGCCGCAGATTCATAGTATGACCATGTAATTTGTCAGCTGGTGGAGCCTACCTACTATTAAGAGTACTATTGGATGGTTTGGGTGACTCTTTTTAATCTAGAGAAGGCCGCAGTGTCTGGTTTCAGTCTCTGGTCTGGAGTGTGACTGCTCTCTCCCTCTATGCTGGTGATTGGTGGGGTTCAAGACGAGATGACTGTCCATTTCCCTAATTTGCTGTATTTACCGGTGAACTGATTGCTCAAAAAAAGGCTATAGTAGTGAAGCAAATAGTCGATTTTCTTTAGTACATGGTAAACAGACAGAGGATAATAATCTCAGATATTCAACACACAGTAACTGGCACTCAGGTGGTAAGTATGAAAAGAATACAAAAAGCAACTCTTTGCTGCTTGCCTCCAACAATAGGGAGTCAAGTGAAGTCAGTTTTATTTATATAGCACAATCACAATTCACACTTCACCTCAGAGGGCTTTACAATCTGTAGATCATACCACACATCATTAAACCCTCAATTCAGATTAGGAAAAACTCCTCAAAATTCCTAATAAATATTAGATGAAGGGACTGTTGTATACTTTGGTGCTTAAGTGGATTACTGGCAGAGATAAGCAGAGAAAAAGGGAAGAGGAAGTGAGGAAATAAAAGGAAAGGGATGGAAAGGTGAAGTTTTGATATCCAGAGCTCGTAACCTTTCCGATAATGAGTGGTTTGGAGACTGCTCTTGCTGGTATTGGCCTTTCAAAGGACATACTTTAAATGTGTTGACTTTTTCCTTACCTTTATTAGCCTGGATGGGCTGGCTGAGTAACACTTGCACTTCTACAGCAGCACTCGTTCAGTCACAGAATGGTGACACCAAACATGCATCTTGAGGCCAATTATACCCATAATTTGGTCGTCAAGGCTCAATTAAAGAGTGGACAAGGTCATTGTTTAATGATCTTTTAGTGTGTAATGGACTAATATACACTACATACCAGTAGAGACAAACACGACACCAAGATGATTACTGTGCAGCAGATTAACCCTAACCCATAAATGTCTAATTATATAAAGATTTTATATAATGGGTAGGTTAGACTTTTTTTTTTTTCCCTGTGCAAAAAGACAAAAGCAAATGCTGCTTACAAGCAGTGGTATCACCATGAACGTCAAATCATTATGTGCTTTAAATTCCAGGAAAGAACTGTGAACTATTTGATCTAATGAGCTATTTTACTGTATGTGTGTCTGTGGTTGTGTGTGTAGGTGGGGAGGTGACCAAGCCACGATTCACTCAGTACTTTCGGGGCAGCCTATCTGGACTGACCATCCGACCAGGCAAGATCGAGAGCCAGAAAGTGATTTCCTGTCTGCAAGCCTGCAAAGAGGGGCTGGACATCAACTCCCTCGAGAGTCTTGATAAGAGCATAAAGGTATTCATGCACCCACACATACACACACACAGTGACACCGGGCTATTTTAGACAGGAGATGTAGACTAGGCTTGCAGTGACAAGCCTGACTTTAGTCAACAGTAGATTCAGGTTTAAGCCAGTGGACAAATCCAACTCAAAGTTAGAGCAATACAGATCAGACACTGAAGAAGTGAAAAGGACATTTAAAGAGACAGTCGTGATGCTCTCAGTCACACTGCGTGGGTGTTAACATGCACACACACAGAAGCACACAATTACCTTGCAGTCACACAGATGCACACATTTGTACACACGCACATACAGTAGAAACAAACACACAAGGCTGATTTATTTTTCATGATCCAGCATTCAGCATGTCTCAGAATAGACCAGAACAGGGCGAGTATCTCCAGCCTTTAAAACATTGTCATTATACTTAAAACTGTTGGACTACCACTAAGCATTTTTTGCATTTCCTTCACAAAGTTTCATTTTTACACGTAGTTTTATAACATTCACTTACTATGTTGTACCAGAAATTGGTTGTATATTCTAAATTCATCTGAAAGTAACAGCTTGTCATTTGGGAGAAATGCTTTTTGGCTGTCTTGCTGAGTTACATGAGAAGGTCAATACTGCTGTCATATCTGTCCATTAAACATGAAACTGTAGTCTGGAAGGACTTAGCATAAAGACAATAGAGTCCTGCACATACACCCCCACAAAGCCACAAATTTGACATTTTGAGCTTTGCAGGCCAGACTAGGTGTTTCCCCGCTTCCAGGCCTTATGCTAAAGTAGCTAACCAGCTGCTGGCCATAGCTTTATAGTGGTGGAGGAAGTATTATATATGCTTTACTAAAGTTTAAGCACTTATGCCACACTGTAAAAATACTCTGCATTGAAAATATTACTTAAGTAAAAGTGTACTTTTACATTAAGTATAATCAGGAAAATGTAGTTAAAGTATTGAACGTAAAAGTACTCAATGCAGCAAAATGTCCCTGTGACTCTGTTATATATTATATCATTAGGTTATTATTACTCATGTATTCATGTAAGAACAGGATTTTATATTTTGACAAAGAGCATTGAGGTGGAGCTCATTTTCATTTTGCTCATTTTGTATAGCATCAAAAATGACTGAAATCATTAGCAAAATAGTTACCAATGAATTGTCTGTTAATTCACTAATCAACAGTTAATTTCAGATGTACATTTTCATATGTTCTGTGTGCAGAAATGTTCATTTGTAAAATCACCAGTAAATAAAGCTGTCAGATCAATGCAGTTAAGCCAAAAGTACAATAATCCCTTCTGAGATGTAGTGGAGTAGAAGTTGAAAGTAGCATGAAAAGGAATGATTAAAGTATAAGTACCTGAAATGTACACTTAAGTGCAGTACTTGAGTAAATGTACTTAGCTACACTCCATCACTGTTTATTTATCATTCAAGCATAAGACCAGCTCCTTAAATTGGATTCGTGGTAGCGGTAAAAGCTGCTCCTGTCTATACTGAGTGTTCATTCAACATGCACCTTCCTCTGGCATGTGCACACACACAAAAAGACACGTTTTGAAACCACAACAAAAATTGCCACAACTAAATCACGAGTTTGCTTCCTTGAAACCCCTCAGATACCTTCCCCACCCTCCACCCCCCTTTCACCACCACAGCTAATCCATCTCCCTGCACTGTGGAAGATAGAGGGCAGACAAGATGGATAGGGGTTTGTGTAGACTCCAAGCTGCCCACCTACCCACCAACCCACCCACCATCCCTCAGTTCCCTAAGCTCTTTTTCTATCCGTCTCTCTTCAGTCTTCTTCTCTCCCTCACTCCCGCTGCTCTTTCCATAAAGCTCTTTGTGCTGTGGTGCAGCAAAGAGATCCTTGCCAGCCTTTTCAGAAGACAAGGTGGGATGAGGAGAGAAGAGGAGGAGAGGAGGACAACCTCTCTAGGGCCAGCGTAGTTTATCTTTTGAGAGCTATTTCATTTTCTTCTTTGCCGCACACTCGCCCGACTCCCATAAGTCCATGGGAGGCTTAAGGACAGCATTTAGCCGAGCAGGTGGAGGGCTGGCACAGCACAATCAGAGGAGAATGACAGGGAGGGAAGAGATGGAGGGAGGTAGAGGCAGATAGACGGCCAGTATAGCGACAGAGAACAGAACATGAGGAGACAGCAAGAGAAGGGAAGGTGAGAGGGGGAAAATGACAGGAGGGAGCGAGTGTATGGGGAGTCCCGTGGAGTGCTGAAGTACTGTCACCCTGCTGCTGAGAGCCAGTTTTAGGAAATGGGAGACACTCAGTGCAGTTCTGGCAGGAGACCACTAAACCCTATTTAAAGGAAGAAGGGCCTCAAATCCCTACCATCAAACCCTGCAGGAGAACACACCTCTGTCAAACTGTACTTATGAGCAGACTCCACTTACGATTTTCTTGCCTGTTCACTTAAGGGGCCATGACAGTGTTTTCTTCATGTTTTAGGCCAGTGATCTTGTCCATTTTTATTTCCTTAAAAGTCACACTTGCCACTTTCTGTGTTTCCTGTTGATGGTGTTCATGGTTGACAACATTGGCTCACATGTGTATGTGCTCACAAAGTGAGCTTTCATGTGCAAGTGATTCCAAAGTGGAAAAATCTGCTTCAGACAGCAAACCCCAGAAGTGGCAAATACCTGCTCTGACTTCAACCTCAAGAGAGTCATTTGTAGGCAACTCTAATGTTGCTATTTCACTTTCCAGAGTAGCACGATTAGAAGGACAGAGGACATAGCCGCATGGAGGGGAGGTTTCAGCGAGGCTGAAAATCTCCTAGTGCTCATTCACATCACTGAATCTGTATTCAGATTCTCCCCTCAGCTCTTCCAAAACATCAACAAATCCTCTGTGGACAACATGCTGCTAACCTGCTGTCTGCCTGCTAGTCCCCTCTCCGGCATCTTCATATTGATTTTTGGTTGCTGCGTGCTCCCAGTCTTCATTTTCCTCATTAGCCGCACCACGTTGTTTCTGTCCACCTGGTTTGCGACAAGCTTTGTTTGATAAGAAATCGATTCATTTTACATTATGTTAACTAGCATGAGAGTCTGCAATAGCCAAAAAAAACGATACTACACAGATGTGCAATGTACACAAATATATTTCTAACTTTTTTTTAATCACCCCAAATTATCCTTCACCAGTATTTACCCGTCCAGCACTACCTCAAATGTGGTGCTCCAGAGAGAACACATGGTTCATTGAGTTAGTGTAGAGGTTTGAAATTTGCTGCTTGCTTTGGAAGGATTAAGGACCTTTTAGCTATTGCAATGACACAGCTGAAATGAATAAAGTTACGTTTATTGCTAGACGGCAACCTCTAGTGGTCAGAGTAATTATTACCCGAGCAATGGAGCAAGTCAGGTGATGTATTATAAAGAGCAAGAAAGTCCACATTTGGTAGTAGTTTTGGTGCCTAAGCCTAAACAAACTGTGACCTTGAGAACGAAGGTCAAATATAGCAGAGATCCACCTTTGTTGCAGCAGACGATGGTGACATCTGTCATTTTGGGAGTCATTTAGAATTGACTTATTCAGACGTCCAGGTATGAGGATGTGTTGATCTTCACCTCTTGTCAACATGAAATGTAGGTGTTTTTGTGATACTTTTCCTGTATGACACATTAAAACTGCACCAGGCTGTGGCTGTCAGTGTTTGAAAGTTTAAAGAACTTATGAGTAAAGGAAAAGGAAAAAAGCAGTCAACTGTCCCGGCCCTAAAAAGCCTTGCTGTGTCAGCTATTTGTTTTTGGTTTTTTTTGGTGTGTTTGAACCTCTTAATCACATTTCGACTGACATGATACAGGCCTTAAATGTGATCTAATCAATGTTTTTATTTATTAACAATGGAGGACAGCGTATAATGTGAAAGGGGTTGCTCATAGAGAGAATTATCACCAGACTCTACAAAGCACATTGCTTTGCTTTTATGGCCTGCAAATTAACTTTTTATGATTCACTGTCGCCGCTGTCATAAATGTTGCTTCCAGCAGCAGCAGGTGGCTATTTTCAATGAAAAAGCTCTAGACAACTACTGGACCTACCGAGCACCAAACTACAAACAAGACAAAGTTAGCAACTGGCTGGTGAACACAGTGGAGCATTCAGCAGCTAAGCAGCCAGGTATTTCCCTCAGGAGTTAGACCAATACAAATAGAGTGACTATTGAACTTACCAGCTGCCAGAATATGTGGCACACCTAATGAAAACAAACGCAGTCAAAAACAACAGTCCTACCTTCATAAAGGTTATGATGTTCAGTCCTTGTTGAAAATGTCTCAGAGGAGGTGTTGATTCACCTCTGTGCTCATTTTAGAGGCTGCAGTCTGTGGTGCTGCTGAACTGCATTAATGTGTTTCTGTCTACCCTCACTGCTATAAGTGAGATGGACAAAATAATAAAACCACTTGTCAGTATATCACATATATTAGGCTGCGTTAGTTATAGCTCAGGGTACATAACATACAGCGCTTGGTGTATATTCACTAAGTGTCCGCAAACATGGCGCCAATACTAATGCTGTCCTGTGTGTGCTGAATTTGTAAGTAGGCAGCTCCTTGCTAAAATGTTCATCATATCAACTTTACAAGGTGATACTATCTAATTAATATGGGTACAGCTTGTTGCACTGCCCCCAAGTGGCCAACAACTCTCTTAATAGAGGTTTATGGTGGGTTCTGCTTTACACGCTGTGTCAAAATCCATCAGAATTAATCATATTATCACACAGCAAATCTGAGGCCTGATGGATATTGGTACACAGAGTGGAGGAACAGGGCATTTATGGGGGCCCAGCAGCATTCTTGCCTTAGGCCTCCCTCTCCTGTCTGGCAGATACTATCTTTCTTCCACTTCTTCACTTCTTGAATGCACAGAGATTGTCCAAACCAGACACCAGATAAATCTCCAGCATCTCATTTAGAACTGATTGAGTGCAGCTATGAATGGCTCTGTCCCAGTTATCGTTTTGTCATGAACTGTTTGAGTCCTCTGTCTGTCTAATAGCTGGGTTTTCTCTTCCCACAGTTCCACTTTAACCCAGCCCAGTCTATCTTGGTAATGGAGGGAGAGGACTTGGAAAACATGAACGTTGCTGTGAGGAAAGTTTCCTACATAAACTCTCGCCAGTTTCCCACACCAGGCATCCGACGTCTGCACATCTCCACTGTTGTCCAGTATGTACAGCAATTTTTTCAACTTTCAATCTATGTTTGCATCCTTCAGTCCTCACCTGTTGTCTGTTTCTCTGCATCTCCGCCCTTAGATATAAGGAGCACTAACCCACCTCAACACTTCTGTTCAGTGTTAAGACAACAGCAGATGTCACAGCTTGACTGATACATAATTCCTCTCTCACACATTGATCCCAGCCCCTCCTTTTCTCACTCTTCTCTCTCTGTTTCTCCTTTCCTCTGCTGTCACTTTCCTTTTCCTTTAATACACCATTTTCTGTTCACTGTCGCCACCGGGGGCCAGTTTTTACATTTTCATGTCATGTATTAATAATTCTGCCTGGGTTTTGCCAGAGGAATGAGAGAAAAAGAGATATAAAGAGAGAGTCTGTGAGAGAGAGGGAGGGAGGGAAAGAGAGAGAGAAAGAGAGAGAGTGAGAGGCTGGCTGGTAAAACAGCCTCCCTCGGCGGGTTACCATTAAAATTCATGATTGTTTTAAATATATGTAGAACCCTGCAGTACAGCCCTAGGGGTTCACTTTCCGCCCTCCTGTTGGGTTCGATGCACGGCCGTGGGCCCAAGAACTTCAACTGACACACCAGAAGTGTGTGTGTGTGTGTGTGTGTGTGTGTGTGTGTGTGTGTGTGTGTGTGTGTGTGTGTGTGTGTGTGTGTGTGTGTGTGTGTGTGTGCTCCGCAGCCGTGCTGGTGATGAAGCGAAGTCATCGTAGCTAGAGGCACACCGATTATCAAGGAATACATTATGCTAATGATGGCTAAGCTTGCGTCATTTCTAAATGTTTAAATTAAGTTTTTGTCGCAGACTGCTGACTGGTCTGCTAGCTGTCACAGTGCATGTCTGAGTGTGTGCGTGTGCTTATAAAGGATGGAAACAGCGTGAAACAGTACTTGTGTGTGGCTGGTGTGTGAGGCGGGGTCCATTCAAAAACACTTAGACTCATTGATAAGGTGCATCTTAGCTTCCAGTTTATTTTTATACTCGCATCCAGAGCAGACACCAGTGGAAACTAAGTTAGTTATGCAGAGAGCCTGAAACATGGCCTGCTGCCTCAACACGTCAGCAAAAATCCCTCCTGCTGCAGACAGTGCACCTCACAAATAAACAGAGATGTAAATATTTCCTGCAACTTGCTTCTTGGTAACGCCTAATAACTGCAATTACCGCAGGCATCGAGAAAATAATTAAGCAAACAGCGCTAGTCTTAACAACAACCCTTGTGGGCTCCCCTGTCATATATCTTCTTTGGAACAAAATTGTTTTTTTTTTGTTTTGTTTTTTTTCATGGGAAATGGTTTTGATTTTATGCTTACAGAATAAATACATAAATGTGATGCATACTTCCTCAATGAGGAAACACAAAAATACATCTACACCATAGACTTTGTGGTTTTATCTTTTGTAAACCGCCACACTTACACTGATAATAATCCCTCAAAAGTCCAAAATGTATGCCTTTTTTTAGTAATACAGACTGTTTTTTTATTTGTTCTCCATAAAAACACATACAGATTCAAGCACAGGGCCTCTTCAGATTGTCGATTGTTAAATGGGATCAAAGGTATGAGGATTTGTTTCATGTGTAACCTGCTTGTAACACATAAAATACTGTACATCCAAACAGACTTAGAGAGGCAAGTTTGCTGCTACTGAAGGGCAATGTAATTATTGCATATTAGCGCAAGTCTGGTGACACTAAATCTGCCTCTGTATAATTGCTAATGATTAGATTTTATGAGAAGCATTTACAAGAGTTTGTATAAATGATAGTGCTAGATGAAAGAGGAATGCTAATTCAGCAGTAAAGTGTATCCGGGTAAATATTTTCTGCTATGTCAGGGAGAATAGTGAACCTCTGAGAGATTCTTTTTCCATCCATTAAATCCAGTATGTAGTGTAATGTGTAAAATACACATTTTAACATTCAGTAGGATTGGAGTTACTGGTGTGCAGCTTCTCTACAGCAAATCTGTGTGTAGAGTCTGGTTGATAACACGGGTGATTTAACTTCCAATGTGTTGTTTTAGTGCTTCATCCAGCACACATATCAGCAGAGACAATTCTCGTCAACTGAGCTGGTTACACTGCGAGCCTGAAACATGGCCATCCGCCATGACACGTCAGCAAGTGTTGAAAAAAAACTCCCTTGGACTGCTCCAGACCGCATCACCCCTCACAAATAAACAGAGATGTTAAGTCATTCCTCCAAATTCAATTCAATTTGTTTCGTGCTGACGAGTAATAATAGCAATTACTGCACGCATTGCAAAAATAAAAGTAACCAGCGCTAATCTTTGAAACAGCCCTTTTAGGCTCCCTTGTCATATTTCTTTATAATTAAGTTGGACTGGCTCCAGTTTTTTTTTTTTTTTTCAGCTCGGTAGGCCCATGCAGCAGCCGTCTCCCTGCATCACTGAGTTTGTATCTCCCACTGCTCACAACAATGGCTCCGTGCCCGAACAGCGAACAGACACACACCACTGACTGTGGCCACAGGAAAAAAAAGGAGCGATTGCACGATGCCCCCAAACCTGTTTTTGTTTCAGACCGTGCACCGAGACAACTGACTGCAGAGGATTAGAGACAATAGTTAAGTTTCCATCAAGCTTTAAGGTTAAGGTTCAGGGATTTCTTGTTTCCATATTTCAATAAACTAGATATGAATTTGCTCTTTTTCCATCAAGTTAAAGCCAATAAGTAAGCTTCCTGACCGTAGAACCATATCGAAAGCACTTCTGTGAAAAGTGAGTTTGTCCTATTTGAAGACCAACAGAGAGAAAAACTAGGAAATGTGCTTGGCGTTTTTTTAATATGTTAGCCAATGGTGGTACCAGGGTCATTAGATATTTTGGTTATAATATTTTTAATGAATCATTTCAAAGATATTTCAGCCTTATTCACTTTTACTCAACTTCTTGTGGGTGTTATGCCATCAGCGGCAAATACAACCCCATTGGTCATTTTGTGCATGGATGAGACAGTGTGTATGATAAGTCGCTGCTAAGCAAATATTTGCATAAATATAAGCGAATAAACTCATCTCATACAATATCCAAAGCCACTTTTTAAATGTTTTGCTTTGACATTCAGCCAAGCCTATTGCTTTTCATCGCCATTTCCTATTCAGCTTTTCAAATGCAAGTAAAAACACCCAGCCAGAGAAAACATATGGAAATTCATCATATGGATTTATGGATCGCACCATCGTTTATATTAGAATGCAGATGAGAAAATACAGGATGCATCACAGCTGAAATCATGTAGCCCAGGTCTCAATGCAAGAAATAAGCTTGCTATGATTTCCTCCTGTAGCTGCCTGCAGAGCTACAGTAGGCAGAGAAAGCATCAGTGTCCCTCCCACTGACAGATGTTTGTGTGTGAGAGACCCTCAGTGAAATGTAAAAAAAAAAAAAAAAAATGCTTGTTTGTTCAGCTTTCACGGCTTACACCACCGCCCCCCTTCTCTCAGTCCCCCCGTCCTTTTCTCTTGTTTTCCATTTGATTGATGTGTAATCTGCGGTCCTTACGCTGTGTGTATGCGTGTATCAACCGATGCATCAGAATGGCTGTGAGTCAGATGTCTGCACTCGTCAGTGTGAATATGGCTGATCCGCGTGTGTCTGCTCTCCTCTGGCTGCCTGTGTCTTGCTCAAGTCCAAGAGCTGATATGTGTCCATCCAGGCTCACTGCTGCAGGCCTGTGCCTGCTGACAGAGCTTTTCACCCCCTGAATAAATGCATGCACTGTGGTCTGCATGTGGATTTAACAGCAGGTCCTGTTGGTACTGATAAGCTTTACTAGCTGCTGTAATGCTGCACAGTTTTACATTCTGATGCTGAAAAGGTACACAGCAGGTTGTGTTAGGGTGGCAGCTATTTCACAAAATGTCTCTTCTGTCAGGATGTAGTGCTGTGCATCAACTGGACAGTCTTTATATTTGACCTTGTCTTCACTGAATAGAGTCCAGCCATGGTGAGTGGTGATAGCCAGAGGTTGTAAATAAAGTGGAAGGTTGTGATTGTGACAGATTTCAGTTTCTGTAGTACTTGTCACCAATGAAAAAAAAACAAACAAACAAACAAAAAAGCATGTTGTTATCTAGGGGTAAGTACAGACAGAGCATCACACCGTACACAAGAGAACGATCCTTTATTTCCGGATGCAGCTGCTAATTAGCATATGAGAAATGAGGCAGTAGAAAATTAAGCATGAATTAGTTTTCCCTCCCTCCCTCCCATTGTAAAAGTAATTAGTAAAATTGTACAGCTTCTGAAAAGAATATCAGTCAAGCATTCCTGTTTTTTTTGTTTGTTTGTTTGTTTGTTTGTTTTTTAACAAATTACACACTTTTTTCTCTGTAGAACTTTGCAGGTCACAGGACATAAAGGTATAGTTTGGTATTTCAGGAAATATACTCGGCTTTTTTGCTGAGAGTTACATGAGTTTGCTGATTGATACCACTCTTGTGTCTGTACACTAAATTTGAAGCTACCACCAGCAGGCGATTAGCATAGCTTAGCATAAAGACTGGTAAGGAGGGGAAAACAGTTAGGCAGGCCCTGTCCAAAGGTAAGAAGCATCACTTAAGCTCACTAATGAACATGTTATATCATAAATGACAGTTTGTGGTTTTAGCTCAGGAGGTAGAGCGGTCGTCCACCGATCAGGAGGTCGGTAGCTCGATCCCGGGCCTCAGCAGTCCACATGCTGAAGTGTCCTTGGGCAAGATAGTAAATCCCAAAACTGCCCCTGATGCTGTTCCATCAGTGTGTGAATTCATATGTACGTTTGGATAAAAGCATCTGCCAAATGACTTATTGTAACTGTAATTGGTGTAGCAGATAGGAAAACCAGACCGCTGCCAACAGTGTCAGCTTATTTTCTTACATCTCAGTCTGTCACCCAACTCTCATTCTCCTGCCTCTCTTCACCTGTCTTTGTCCTGTCCAGGTGTTTTGGTGAAGACACTTGTATCACCATCCCAGACATTGATGCGGTGGTGATGGTGTTGCAGCCCAGTGAGCCCAGGATAACCATCGCCGGAGTGGAGAGACTCAATCGGCCGGCCTCTGACCTCAGAGCACCAGGAGGCATAACTCTGTTCCAGGATCTTCACATCATCAGCACAGTCACCAGGGCAGACGCCACCATACATCACACAGGTATGGACTCACATGATAATAAGCTCTGTGTTATGTCTGCTTCCATCGTACTTAAAACAAGCTCAAAGTGGCTTAAAAGTACATTTAGTCGCTTATGCTACTTTTGAAAGTACAATGGTAATGTATCTTTATTGGGTACTCTCCCAGTGACAAGCTCATGCATCCAAAAGTATAAATGTAGCTCACATAGTGGGAGATACATACAGTACCTCCCTGCAGGTAGAAATCTGTCTAAACTAAATATTTCAGCAGTTTTTCATATTGATAATGTGTTCACTCATTCATGAAGTCCCATAGCCTATGCAGCGCCACCTGTCTCGCGATCAGAGCAAACCTTCAGAGAAAGCTGAATATTTCATAATGCCTCATGAGACTATGAATCAGCAGCAGTAAGCGTTTCTTTCATCTGGTACGTTTGCATGCACCGGGAACTCGACAAAACAAAAGTTGTGCTTTGGCTTTCATACTTCCAAATTCTCTATCTTGGAAGGAGCAAAGGCTATCAGAACTTCAGTAGGGTTGTTACTTGTGAGTTTGTCTGATTTGCACCAGAGGTGGAAGATCCTTTACTTGACTGTCAGTAAAACTCAAGTTTATCTTCTATGTGTGGGCTTGTACAATCTCTAGATTCTGTTGGCTCGGTAAAAAAAAGGGCATTGCTTTGCAAATATGGCGAGACAGTATGAAACTCTTGGCTTCAACTCATACCTTTCTCGCCTGGGCTGTTCTGTCGGTCAATAAATTAGACTGCAGCCAGATTCCTTTGAAAGTAAACAAGTGTAAACAGAGGCTCTGCTGACTGAGGTCCAAATACACACCTGTGATCCATGAAAACACTCTGCTAACAACCTGCGACCCATGAGCTGCTCTTCAAGTGTACTTTCATATGATGGGCAAGTTTAGCTAGTCACTTTAAGTCACTTCAACTGGATACATTTATGTATACGTCCCCCAAGTTCAAGATGAGTCATCAAAAATACTTTGACATTTTACAAGAAGAGAAAAGATGAATTTTGATGTAAAAATACCATGAATGTAAGAACAGCTAGTACCACTGACCAACTGCAGAACTGCAATGAAAAGAAATCCACCCAAAATCCATTTCCTCATAAACAGAATCTATAAGAGACGTCTGTGAAACTGCTGACAGGACACCTCCAACTAAAAACAAGGTTATATACTCTTTGTGTTATGAATTTTACCTCAGAAAGGTTTTATACCTCCACTTTCCCAACGCCTGAGAGAAGCGAATTTTCTACGTGTGATGTCATCTCTATGTAAAGTCTGAGTAGGAACCTGAGGAGGAGAAACACTAAAGTGCATGTGCAGTGGGCCGCAGACATGGAAGCAAACGCGGAAGCTTGAAAATTTATCTTGTGTTGCTTGGCGAGCAATTTTCATTCAATTGAATGGGCACCATATTGGTCTGAAATTTAAAAAAATGACTGTCTTTGGCATACAAGAGGAAATAAGTGAGCAATTGACACAAGGATGCTGGATCAAAACTTGGAAATGTAATTGTATTTCACTGAGTCTTTAAAAGTAAAATGACTCATTATGCAACAGAATGGCCATTTGTCTTCTTTATATACAGTTTAATCTTTAACAGTGAGTCATCTTTTTTAACGCCCTCACCACATCTCATGTAAACTCTTAATAAATAACTACCTAGCTTTCAGAAAACTGAAGTATAAAGTATTTACCTCCAAACTGTAGTGGAGTAGCATCAAATGGGAACTGAACTGGAGTACAATACTTCAGTAAATGCACTTCTGGTTTGAACATACAGCTAAACTGTAACAGTTGAGGACAAGTGCCCCCTCTCACCAGCTGTAATCTACAGTGTAAGCTAGAGCCATTTGTTCCACGTAGCTCCACTGACCTTGCCAAAATTTTGAGTCAATTTGCTGCTGCAGAGTCCATCCCTCTCCATACAAGTCTGTCATATACTCTCCTATCTGTCCCTATGCGACTGCAGACCCCCCCTCCTGCTGAGTAAGACCTGCACCTACCACAAGACTGATTCTGAGGGTCGCGCTGCCTTGACCAGCAGCAAATGAGTGTGACATTTAAATCCCGGCAGCTATAGCCCCGTCCAATGATTTGACCGCTGTGGCGGGAACAGCCCGGCTTGGCCCCAGGCCCCGCCGCTCGCAGCCAATTAGGAGCAGATAAGCAGAGCGAGAAGGAGGTTTTAGCCCTCCATTGTGCATAATGCGGCGAAGGAAGAAGAGCAGAAAGTGGCATTGCTTTCAGGAGCCGGTGTAGCTCTTTCTGCTGGTGAAATGGAGACTGCAGCTGGGGGGAAGAGATTAGCTGGAAGCCACAGAAAGACACAGAAATGGAAAGAAAGAGAGAAGAGACACGAGGGGAGAGAGTGTGTGTGGGATCGGGAAGCGCGATGAAGTTCCATAATGAGCAGATTTTGTGTTCTCTCAAGGCTTAAAGGATTCAAGATAAATCACATGTTTCTTTTGCGGGGCATGCAGTAAGTTTCTTTTGGGCTCTGTTAATCACCCCCTTGCCCTCTTCTGCTTTGTCTCTCTCTGTCATTCATGTCTTTTTATTGAGCATCCTCCACACCGCCTCACTCCTCTCTCCATCTCGTACCACAGTGTCTTTTCAAGGCTTATTCTGATGCCTTCACTCAAAGCCAGTGTCATCAGTTCTCTCTTTACCTCATCACCTTTAATGCCCAATATCGTGACCCATTTGCTTTCATGGTCATCTTCTGGTCTCTCTCTCCTCTTCTACTTTACTTCAGACTTTTTTTTATTATCATTTTACTTTTATTTCTTTGCTCCCACCCATCCTGCATGCAGTGAAGCTCCCAGCTTTATTTTTCTTGTCATCCCCTCCACACTGTAGCTCTTTAAGCTAAGTGTTGGCTGCACACAATCTGCTCCTGGGACACTCAGGCTGTACTGTTACTGTAATATTAGACTTAGTAAGTAACTGTGCCAAGTCTCTACAAGAAAACAATCAATAAATTGATTGATGAAGTCCACTGATAGCTGCAGTATTACAGGTAACAGCATGTGTTCTGTCAGAAACAATCAAAAATAATAAGAAATAAAAAAGTACTGAATGACTATCTGGTGTGCTGAAATGAAGTGTTAAGTTTGCTAACTTTAGCCACCATAAGCTACTGGACATACCACAGCATCTCAGCCTGGAGCATCCAAACCTGTGAGTGCACTGAATTGACTGGTGGTGTGTTTTATTGTTTATGAATTCAACTGTAAACCTGTAAAAAGAAGAATGTTAGACCTAATTCTTCTTTCAGGTGGAGCATAGTCACACTGTAAATGTGCAGCAGCAGAAAAAGGCTGGTTTTATGAAAGCAGAGTTCCATGGTCCTCTTCGGTCACGCTGCACGACTGTAGTTTATTTTTTATTATTAATTCTCATTACTATTATAGATATTTTTAGCCACGTGAGTTCAGAGGAATTCCACAACAAGCTTGAAAACACACGTCTGCTCTATCATTGCCTACAAGGTGCAATCAATAGCTTAAACATCAAGCAAACCACTGGACAAATATTTATTACCTTTTTTGTTCTGTCTTGTTTTCCATCAACTCCTGAGGGAAATGTCTGTCTGTCATTAGCTTCTAAATGCTCCACTCCATGGTCACCATCTAGTCGCTTTGCTGTCAGTGCTGGGCAGGTAGTGCACAATTTTGCTGGGCTTTTTTACAGAAACGGCCACCTATTGTTGAGAAGAACTTCGTTGCAGTTCACCCAAAGCAGTGTGCTAACCGAGACTCAACTGAAAGCTACGTGAAAGTGTTCCCTGCAAACTCACTGAAAGCAACACCCCAACGTGAAAAGCATGTGCTGCAATGCTTTAATTCACAAAAACAATAGGCATCTTCTTTGAAACACAACTTTCTTCCACCCGTTTTGCTCACTCTCTGCCTTTTCTCTGCCTCATCTCTGCCTTTCCCCCAGAGACCCCCCCTCCAGACACACACGCCACATATCCATCTTTCTCCATTGGGAAGCTGTTAAACGGGCATAGCCGGTTTCCTCCCCAGGGAGTGTACAGTGAGGGAGAAGGCTGGGTAGCAGTGAGAGGTGGAGGCTAGTGCTTAGCAGACTGTTGAAGAGCCCCAGCAGCCACCCAGCACTGCTGTGATGGGAGCTGTCTGAGGGGACTTGTTACCACAGCAGCTCATCGCACTCTCTGTGTTCAGAGAGTTGACGAATAATTGGGGTTTGGGTGTAGGAGCAGGTGTGTTGTGTCCTGTTCTGTTTGAATTATGGTTCTTCAAAGTGTGAAGGCTTTCCCTCCACAATTGTTTTGGCCTGGAAATAGTGATTAGCTTGACATGTAACAATTAAGGGTAAATATATATATATATATATATATATATATATATATATATATATATATATATATATATATATATATATATATATATATATATATATATATATATATATATATACAGTACATTCACACCGGCCATGTTAGGAACAGTGTGTTTGATTTCTTGTATTTGTTGTTTCATCAGAACAAAGGTACCTGCACTTACGTAACCCCATGAGGGGTTTAAAATGTGTTTCTGAGAGAGCTGCAGCACAGCTCATTAGGAGGGAGAACAAATTCTTCACCAAAAATAGAAAATGACCTGAAATACAAGTTTTAATGCCAACAGCCTAGAAAAACAAAAATGAGGTAAGGGCCAATGACTCTGATATTCTCTGGTACGAGCATCAGAGGAAGCAAATTACTGCAGTATCTGTGTGTGTGCGCGTGTGTGTGTGTGAGCAGCACATCGATCTGGGGTGATGGAGGAGATTATTCATAACTTGGATTACTGTGACGTCCTTGTGTTGGGGGAGGAGCTGAGGCTGGAGCAGGAGTCCCTCCAACTGCAGCGCAGCGCTCTGCTTGGAAAGCACCTGGACGCCACCAACTCCACCTCCGGCATGTCCATATATGGTAGGTTATTATCGTAACCAGGGCCGACTCCACACAACAGGGCCAAAGGCAAGATTTCCTTCAGGGGCCCTCCTTGTTTCGCCTGGAGCGGAGAACTATGAAATAAAGAATATACAGAATATATATTGAGTGGTTCAACAGATCCACCCCCACGTGCTGCGTCATCTTCTCATCATGTTGCAACTATAACAACCCTCTGCTGTTCCTGTCTCTTTCCACAGGTGTGGACTCCATGTCCAACTATGAACAGGTGATCCGACAGGTGCGTTACTATAACTGGCGGCCCGGACAGCTAACAGAGAGAAGGTTTCGCCTCACCTGCTCGGAGCTCAACGGACGCTACACCAGCAATGAGTTCAACCTGGAGGTCAGTGTGACGTACAGCCTGCCTGATAGCGTTTTAAAGGCCAATAGTGACACTCATTTTTAGAGTGAATGTGTTGTGTTCTTTTGCCTTCAGTATAACTTAGCATATATACATATACACATATATAAGACTGCAAATAAGAACTACGGCTTATCTGAGGTTAATGCAGTTGCTGTTTCAGTTTAGTCAGCTCATGTAACATTATGGAGGAGTGACAACATTAGAAAATGTCTTGCAGCTCAAAAATAATAGATGAAGATGTATATATTTCCAAAAAGAAGTATATTTTCAAAAATCATCAATATCACTTGTGATAGTCAGCCGTAGTAACAGCGAGCGGTCACTGGAGACGATGCTGGTTCTCACGACCAGTTGGACCAGAGAGCCTGACCTGACAAAGTGACTGAGCTGAGTCAGCTCAGGCGTCTGGCAACACTTTCACTTTGAGAGCAAATTTAAAAACGCATTTCAGTTGCATCACTTTCAAAACATTGGCAAAACATTTGGAAAATAGCAACTGAAGCATGAACCTTCAACTTCCACAACCACACTCAATTTAATTAAAACTGTGGGGAGAAAATTTGATCTGTTTATTCCCAACAATGTTAACGTGAAGCCTTTAGTTAACAAAAATGCTCTTGAAATTCTTGCAACACTCCAAAACAACCAAAGACTTTAGATTTTGGTGCATGTCTTCAGTAGCAGCCAGGCATACCACAACCTGGTTCAACATTTCAAAAGAAGGTACACTCCAACACTGAGCACTTCACCGAAAGAGACCCTGAACTGTTTCACAGCTGAATGTGTCAGCTTAGCACAGTTTTTTTTCTGTCCCTGGTTTGTTTGACTTATTTATACACTCTGTGGTGTTTACTTGGAGGGAACAAAATGTTTCACTACACCTAGTTTGAACCTTGGAGAGTGTCGATGAATCTACTTTACATTTCACCTTCCTGTATTGAGCTGACCCTGTCCCCCATTAGGCATGAATACATTCATTCCTTTGCCTTCCTTTAATTCATCCTGTCTGGAATACATCATCTGTATGAGTCAAGGCAAGTTTGCGTGCACAGGTGGGAGACACTGACTGGCAATGGATGTGATCACTTTACCCTCCAAAATAATCACTTCTGCTTCATCTGTTCCCAACCAGGTGAGCATACTGCACAGCTCAGAAGCTGGGGAACATGTCAATCACATGGTAGCCCCGCCTCAGTACATGCAGTTGGTCCACCATCCATCCATGATTCATGACCTGTACCCCAGCCACAGCTCAGGTAAGAAAAATTCTTTGTAAACGCATCACATATAAATGAAATATATCCTAAAAGATGAGGAAATTTCTTTCCTGGTCTGGATTTAATTGTGTATTGGAATTATAAAAGTGAAAAAATGCAGAGGATGACTTCACAAAACACTCATGGGTGCTCAGAAACTCTCACAGACCGAGGGAGAAGCGGGAAAAAAAGAAAAAAAAAGCCTGTAAAGAGTTTTCATCCATCCCAGGGTAAACATGGCTCCATTCCAAGGGAACGCTTGGGTTTTGCTTTCTAGTTTGTTTATCATTCTGTTCATCAGACTGCTGCTCTCACACAGAAGTCCTCAGTGAAAGAAAGCAGTGTAAACTATCTCCTTCTCAAATGATGCAGCGGGCTTATTCCCATCCCTCAGCGCACACGAGTCATCTGAAGTAAAGGGAACATGAGGAGGAGGAGAGACACTGGTCTTAATCTACCACGCCAGATTTAATTATTCATCAGACTCTAATGGATTCTACTTAGAGTCCTGGAGAGTTCAGTGGCCAATGCTGTTAACAGCCCAGAGAGTTGGGAGGAGTGTGCGTGTGTGTGTGTGCGTACGTGTGTGTGTGTGTGAAAAGGAGGTCAGAGGAGCAGAGGGGGCGGTGGCTGGTTTGAAATCAGGCCATGAATGTATGGCATGGAAAGAGATTTCCAGTCACAGTTTCAGCCCATGATGCGTTTTTAGCACATGTGAACGTTCCAGATGAAATCATGATGTATGTAGAGTACAAAGTGGAAGGAAAATGTCAGGGTGTGTGTGTGTGTGTATGCAAACACTCAGCCAAGTTAGTGTGAGGGTCCGCACGAAGCTTCGCTGCGAGGAAGATCAAAGGCCGTGGATTGAGTGTGAAAATCTAGGGAACTAGACTGAATCAAGTGATCATCTGAAGAGTCCTCTGTGAGTCTCCCTCTCGTTAAATGCACACACACCAGTGGGGACGAGTGCAGAGAGGGCAGGCACAGAGAATTCATGTTATAATTCATGTTATCTCAGAAGGCTGGAGATCAGAGCAGAAGAAATAAACATTTTAGATCAAGAGAAATCCCTCAACTTGTGTTGTGGTTATGCTGCTAAATAGGCCTTATGATACATCTTTGCTGGCCTGTATTGCGCTAAGGCCTAAATTAAATGTGTTTAGTCATTTATTTATTTATTTTTATGTATTTGAACCAATCTGTAGCTTAGCTCAGTTGATCCTCCTACATCACTTTTGGATTCATTTCTTACATACATTTAAGCCAAAAAACCTTCATGAGAAGTTATGACACTGTGTGATGCAAAGACTAGCATTTGGTTCAGTGCACTGCTAACATTAGCATGCTAACATGCTCACAACTTCATGTATTAAGAAAATTGTGTTCCAAGATTGTGCCTCATTCATTCTTATGGAAGTTGCTCACCAATCCATCAACAGTTGTTGAGATGTTTCAGTCTGGACCAAAGTGATGAACAGACTTACATACAGAGCTGCACTGTTAACATGGCTAGAAAAAGAGGTATTGATTAGTTTTGGCAGAAAGATACATAAAAAAAAAAGTGAAGGCAGGTCAAGATTGCCGAAAATAACATTATAAGAAAATCAATAGGATGTCAGAATAATTAAAGCTCACAATCGTCAACTGAAGAGCCACCTTATTTCTAGGTTAATAAAGCTTCTTGTACTGTGACATGAAAAAGAAAATAAAGAAAATCAATAGGCTATCACAAGATAACTGGGGACCAGATAAGTACAAAAACTGTTAAAGAGGCATAATTTACAACAACATGAGAAAACAAAAACATCTAGAGCATGACAGAAAACACAGTATTACTTGAGCTTGTGCTGTGCTGTAACTGTGGGTAGGGGTGTAGGACTTGGGGGGCTGAGTATACCAGACTCACATGTGAGTGAGTCTTGTATGGTCGTGAATGCCGACAGGGGCCCATAGAGAAAGCCTGTCCAGAATTTTATGCTACGCCACTAGCCATATTTTCATATTTATATCATCATATTTTGATGAGCATTTTGAAGTATTGCGTCAGAAAAAGTCGATGGAAACAACAAAATTTGAAAGCATTGAACTCACACGACTGATCAGCTGTTCCCCCTCTGAGTGAAGAAGACGAAGTTCCCGATGTCCTCCCAGATATTCCCATAACATGCAAAAAAATTTAAATTCAAATTCTTCTTTGTTGAGGTTTATTGGTGGTTGCCACGACCTCTACTTCTACTCTATTTATAACAGCTATGCATGCTGTAGCCTATACCACCTTTTGGTGAAACTGCTCTTCGTGCAGCCTAGTTTTTTTCACTCCAAACTAGCTGACAAAAATGTGTGTAACGGGCATTTACTTTTTTTCCTGACAATTAGAAAATTAGAAACATGGTTGACTGGGTGTGTGGTGGAGAACATGGGCAGGGACAGTCTAAGATGGAAAGATGCTATAGATTTGGATTGTGGGATGTGCAGGATCCAGTGTTTTTTGAGCTTGCTCCTTTTCAGGGACTATAATTCTGGATATATAAGATTCTTTTTTTCAGTAATACTAAATTACTGGAGAAGCTCTTCAAGTGAACAACATAAATCCAAGAATGCATGTTCTGACTGATAATTCCTACCTGTTGAAGTCTTCTGACCAAAATGTTGTTAAAGAATTAAGTGAGTACAAGCGGTTCTTTGTCCATTCCGTTCTTTGATTTTAGCACATGGAGTGACTTATCGGGGCAGTTTTGGCATGACAGCATTGCTTTGTCCTGGTCCTTTTACCAAAGATCAACCCACCCCATTTCTCTCTTCTCTCATCTTGTTCTCAGGCGTGCCGAGCGCTGCCACTGTGGTAATTGTGATGTGTATCGCTGCTCTGGTCGTGGTTGTTGTGCTGGGCATCTACCGCATCCACCTGACCCACCAGCAGGAGGTCAAGCTGGCAGAGACAGCTAAGGAGGCGGACGTGACCTGGGATAACTCAGCTCTGACGATCACCGTCAACCCGATGGAGGTAGCTGAGTGGGGGATTGGTGGGTTGGGGAAGGATGCTGTCAGGGAGGGCAGTATGGGATTAGACAAAGGGTGTAAATAAAATTGACTTGGTGTGTGTGACTGCTTTCATGTCAGGAATTAAAGGAGAAAGTATGATTTCTTGCTTTTCTGCTCATTTACTCTCTGTTTCTGACCACAGAACCTGGAGGAGCCCCAGGCTGCTGAGGAGGAGGCCAGCGAAGAAGATGAGGAGGAAGAAGAAGAGGAGGAGGATGACGAGGAAGAGGAGGAGGAGGAGGAGGAGGATGACATCACCAGCGCTGAGTCAGACGACAGCGAGGAAGAAGTGGACGTCCAGCTACCCAGGATGCAACGCCAGAGCAAGAAGGGCCAAAACTGGGACAAAACAACAATATCTTACTGAAACACACATTCACAGTCACTCATTCATACACACACACACATTCTGCAACACGTCCATACCGAAACCTCAAATCAGACAGTTGAAACAAAAAGACTTTATGTGATGTTGATGCTCTAAAAATGAGGTAATATCTCCCCCTACTGGAAGACTACCCTGAAACACACACACACAAACACACAGTGCAGTGATTTAAGCCTTGTCAGAAAACCTCCTGTTTTATACAGCTGATAAATAAATGACACTAAAACCGCTCGTCAATCAAATGACTATCATCCTTCTTAAAGAGACAGCTCGCTAAATTTAGGTCATCCCCGACAGCGGCTTCTCCTCGAGTGATCTCTCTCCCATTACACTCTGCATCATGATTCCAATCTTAATAGAGCTGTTTGAATCCCATTTTGTCAGTCACCATACGTTCATTTTGATGTGTCAGACTCCGCAGTGAGATATCTGACGTCCTGTGGAAATGCAAACAGTCCTCATTTAAGAACACAAAAGTAAAGAATCAGATTATTTTTGGTTTGTATACTTCATGTTATTTATCAGTCTTTATTCTAGCCTTCGTGGCAAAGCCAGGTGATTTTACAGAAATAGCATATTTTCAATGGTACTCAAAAAAAAAACCAAAAAATCAAAAAAACAAAATTAAAAAAAGATGATCTGTGTGTAGTTATGTTGAACTATCCAAGGGGTCTGAGTTCTGGGGTTTTGGGACAGACAGAGGAGTCGCCTTGTAAATTTTTATACACTCCTTCTTGTAAATAGTGAGTATAGTAGGTGACCCCCCACCCCACCCCACCCACTAACACCACTTTCTCCACCCAGAATCCCCCTCCTCACCACCTGTACACAACACACACACCACCTCTTCATATGTATGTATCCTGATCCCGTAGCCTGCAGGAGTCTCTGCTGAACTGACCCTTCAGTCTTCTGTGTGTGTTTCTAGCTCAGTGTTCAGATCATTCCAGCGGACTGCGACTTGGGTTTGTTAGGGTGGATGTGCCACTGCCTTCATCGTGACTGGGTCCGTTAAAGCTGCACAAGGCAAGACACTCCTGTAAAGAGGTCTTACCGGTCTAAATTTTAGTCTCAGGTGTGGTCACAGCATTGAGGTCCTCGACAACAAGTACTCACTGAAAGATTCCACCATCTACTGGTCATTAATGCTGCATTGCAGAGATGTTGATAAGTGAGAAAATCTAACTTTCCACAAGAAAAAGTGCAAATGGTACTGGCCCCTGATGTAGGAATTTGAGGTAGGACAGTCAACAAAAGAGCCAGACTGACCATGGTTGGATTTCTGAGACCAACACCGATATCATTATTTGACTTTTAAAAATGTCATTATTATGTACGTATGGTCCAACATATATCTTTTTTTCTTTTAAAACATTAAAACATTTTCTTTGAAACAGATCCTTCAATTTTTTTCCATGAAATACTTTAACCAAAATATGTGCTGAGTGCAACATTTTGCAGTTGAAAAACAGACTCAACACCAACAAGTACAACAGAAAATTGTTAACAATAAGCTTCACTGGAATATTACTATTGACTATCCACAAAACAAATACAACAACAAAAGAAACTAAGTTCAGGACGGATAGATAAGACTCAAATATCTAAAAATGAACCTTAGTTTTTATAAGAAGCATAATAAATTATCCATAATAATAATAATAAAAATTAAATAAAGTATGTGTAGTGTAGGAAAGACTGCATTATGACCATTAAAGTACTCAACTACTACTCAATATTTTTGTTTTCATAATGGATCATATGACTACATGTGAAATGATGTCACTTGTAGTGATGAACCCAGAGATTAATCAGCCAAGTCTGCAAGTCCCCTCAACTCTGCAGAGCATTTGAACGCCTCTCAGTTCATTGTTTGGGTTTTACAACTTTAATGTTTTGCTTCCGTCTCATCGCTCTTAATATCATTTCCAGTAGCAGCAGGCAGCTGTTCAGTGATGACAAACCCACTGTACACTACCCGCCCCCCACCGACCAGCACACATTCACAGTAAGCAACTAGATGGTGAACATAGTGGAGCATTTAGCAGCTAAAAACATGAACTTTTTTTCTCAGGAGTTGGTGGAGACCAAAACAGAACTAAAAGGAGCGTGAAACTTGAATTGAACGCTAGAGTTGCTCAGTGTGTGTTAGATGTGCACATCGTTTGCTAACATGTTTGCTAGATCAACTGTCCATGGTGATGTCAATACTGTGTTCCCCCACCCACCCCATCCACACACCCAAAAAATATATAAAAATATAAAAATAGATCAATATAGGCTCAGCACTTCAAAACATACCATTAGCATCTCTTTGTTTGTTTACACTCAGATACATTTCTATATTTGTGATGAACTAAAATTGACCGTCAACAGCAGTCCGATGTATAAGTCACTATGTGGTCAATAACATGCACTTTAAGACCTACTCAGCATTACTTTTAAGTCCATAATCTCCTAAAGTACACCTTATTTTGTCAACAAAAAAAAAAAAATGAGTTGTCCATCGTGGAAAAACAAAAGGCAATGAAAACTCAGCTCTCCTGTTTTTAGTAGGATTACAAGAATGCGCAGAGACTGCAGTTACATTGTACCTGCAAGGAACTTCTGCCTTTGAATGAAATGCAGCATTAATGAAAGACGCCTAGTTCTACGGGTGACGTCACATTACATAATTCCCTCTTCAGTAGCAGCACTTGGGCCCACTGAAATGTGAAGTTGCCCAGTGCAACTTTAAGATAAAAGGACAGAGAGGTGAATGCATTCAGCAGTCACATTCTGCGTCATCAGAAAACCCAGTGGAAGGTTTCTCCACCTTCAAGTGAAAGGGCATTAATCTTTGGCTGTGGCCATCCTGAATCCAGCCTGTCTGTTATGTTTGATAACAAGGAATCCACAAACCACAGAAACTTTTGTCACGTGACGTGTGTCTGGGCTGATAGTACAGTCGGCCACAGATAAATCAAAGTTTGGTTAAAGTCACAAACACTGGAAAGTTTCCTCCTCCAACCTAGTGAACCTTTGACAGCGGTCCTGTGGGTGTAGCTGGGAGAACCTACTGTATGTGTATACTGTAGCTCTATGTTCATGTAAAGATCTCATATGTTGTTTAAGAGTTTTCCTCATCTACTGTGACACCTAGTCTTGTGACGTCACTTTGCTCCTTGCACCCCCCCTTTTACCCCCCTGGAACCTTTGGTGGATTTTGCATCGGCCTGAGCCCTAATGTTGTCCTGACGTTTGTTTTAGAAGAGGAGGACGGTGAAATTAACATGGAAACCTTGTATAATGTGTAAAAGTTTCTTTCTTTCTTTTTTTCTTTTTAGTTTTCTTTTTTTTTTCCTCTGGACTCTTTGGTCTGTTTTCCTTTGGAATGGTCACTACAGCACTTTCTGTAAATTGGCCAATAAAAACTTGTTTTGGAATCGAGCTGTAAGTCTTGTATTTGTGTGAAGGTGTGTGGTTTTGTGTGTGTGTGTGTGTGTGTGTGTGTGTGTGTGTGTGTGTGTGTGTGTGTGTGTGTGTGTGTCGTACATTTCACAGATTTCCACCGCATTATGGGTGGAACTAGAGTTCAATCTGTAGTTCATTATAATTGTTATTATTATTATATATTAAAATTCTTATTAACATATAAATATTATGGGTTTTTTTTATTAAACTAGAAAAACTGCTATATAGAAAGAATGTATGCTGTCTGATTTCAAACGTCCATGCAGAAATCCCAGTTATGTTTTGTACATTAGTGAAATTGGAAAATCCTTTATTGAGAATATAATGCAGAAATATTGTTAAGATAAAGTCATACTTGTCAACATGTGACCTTGGTTTGTAGACTCGCATGGAAACCATTTCAATACCAAGGTTCTGTTTCTACACAGTCAATTTACAACACTATTTGATTTAACTCAGAGCTGCAGGCAATTTTTGAAAAATTTCTCTGAAGACATTAATTGAATTCAATCAACCATCCACCCTCTAAACTACTTATCCTCTCCAGGGGAAAGTGCAGGCACTGATCCCCACTGGATTACATTTTATTGGTTTAGAAAAGACTCAATGCTTTAACAAATAGGCCGTGCATGCAAGATAAAGCTACAAACATGAGGACGTTGCACCAAAAGTCATTTACAGTTTCCTCATTTTTCCCATGTACGCTGAGGTCCTACACTGCAGTTTTTCAATTATGTTCCATTGCATCAACAGTTACTGTATATGACTTAGGGAGGGAGGTTACTGTCATTATTACTGTTATTATTTATAAAGCAAACCTGTGGAGCAGCAGGGGGCTCCCTCAGGAGAGAGGGGGCTTTATGCACAGTGAAAGAGCAGTGAAGCTTGCTTTACTTGGTTGAGTGTGCTCAACAAGTTCCTACAGTATATATTTCACAGTGTAATGAGAGTGCGGGGAAAGCTGCAGGTCGAGGTAAAGTAAAAACATCATGAGACATGTTGTGGTTGTGTCTTTTTCTGCGCGAGAGAGTTCAGTGTCTGAGATTTATGATCCAAATGTCGCATTTGCTTTGTGGCCTTTTCAAACTGTTTAAGCCGTTGAGTGTCTCGGAAACATGAGTTGATCTATGGCACTGTGTTGCTGTCCGTGGTGCTGAAGTGCTGCTCAGCACCACGGACAGCAACACTCAAAGCTGATCACACTCATCTGCAAATAATAATAATACACCACTCTAATTGTCTGAGTCATCTTTCTCTACATTTGCCAGGAAGCAGCCAAGTTGGTATATGTGGGCGACGGTGCCTATTCCAGATTTGAGGGATCACAACTCCAAGAAGCTTTTTTAACTTTATGTTCAGTACAATACAATTTTATGGCATGAGTGAGGACATTTTGGCTGGACCACCAAAGAGCTGTGTGGAAGTCAAGGCTTGTTTTTGAGGTTATAATAAGGTTTGGGTTCAATTAAGAGCAAGGGTTGGGGTTGGGCTTTTAAATGATGGTGCTGGGAAATGCATTACGTCAATGAGGGTCCTCATAAATAGAAAAGTACAAATGCGTGCATGAACTTGTATTAATGCTGTTCTGGAGACATGAGTCTGGTCACACTGTCACATTATGGGGACTAGTTTTTAGAAGGTTTATTATGAATAGTCTTAGTCTACTGACACACTGTTGTACTTTTAGTCATTAACTTGCAGGCTTTAATCTGAAGTGTTGGAAAGCAATAGCCAATAAAACTTCACACAGTGACCACAAAATGTTTTTCCAAAAATCAAAATGCTTTGTTGTTTGCTTTCCATCACCCACATTGAGTTTTATTCTATCCAGCTGTAAGCAGCACCTTCATTCCCTCTGTGCACAGCACTGCAGAACAGGTCTTTAAATCAAGTGTGCTTGTTTCTTCTTAGCATGCCTGCTGCCTGTAGACTTTGTCCCTTTTTCAGTGTGAACATACAATCTGCTTTGAGATGCTTTGCAGTATATGATGTTACTTGTTTGCTTGTGGGGTTTTTACTCATCATGGTTCCACTGAACATTCTTTAAATGAAAGATAAATTATGTTTTGTCAGACCAAATAAATGCCTTTTCAAAATGAACCAATCATTACTGATACAACCAATGGATTAAATCCTTCTCATTTTAAAATGTACTTTTAATAAACATATCTACTTCAGATATATTTTTAAATTAAGTTAATGTTAAATGACATACTGTACTAAAAATTACTGGGATTTTGAGTCCATGATCAATATAATATCTCCATCTAGTGGATATTGACTAAACTGCACAACTGCACACTATCATTTCAAAGTCACTGTTAAATGAAATCCTTTCTCTGCTGCCTGAGTCCTGCTCTACTCTTTTCCAACTTTATGTCACAACAAGCAGATGTATAAATGATCTAAGTTATGATTTCAGCCCTGAGCCAATTAGGGATTTGCATGATTTTTGAGAACCCAGCATTACTAAAACCCCATTAGCTGTTCTAAAATCAGTGTGAATAATGGCCTGAGAGGCTCACTGCTTGCATACACTAGCGGCAAAATACCTCAACTCAGTGTGAAAGAAATAAAATATTCAGAAAACTTTTTATTTTCCTGGATAGAGCAGAGCAGGGGGAGCCCCAGGCACTGTCACCTTCACTCTAGACTCACAAACAAAAATAGACTTTGCATTCTGCATGAAAAACCCTTCACTCTGTCAGACTCCTCCAGACTGCAGCATAACTATAAATATCTGCAATCATTATATCTTTAATTACTTTCATTAATAATCATTTCAATTCCTTATTTATTTTACTGAGTTGTAAAGAAAGCCAAGTCAGAGGAGAGATGGGCATGCGTTGCTTCTTTCTTGTCATTGTTGTTTAGATGATGCCAGTCAGTGTCAAAGCAGGAAGGGTAACACGTCCTGTCTATCACAGACGGATCCTGCAAAGAGAAGTTGAGGCAGCAGTATATAAAAAATTAAGTCCAACCTGCCTGGAACAGAAATAGAGTACATTTATTCCCATATACATTATTAATTATGGTTCTTTATTCTCCAAGGCAATTCGACTGATGTTAAAACCTTAATTGTAATCTTGTACAATAATGTACAACAAAGCAGCAGTGATGAAAGAACAAATTGATTTAGACTGTTTGATTTGCACACACGCAAGACAGATCTGCTCTCTGAGCAACCGCAATGCAATTTATGTGGGAAAGGTGAGCGTGAAAGTCAAAACAAAGGCAGTAAACCAGAAAGGGAAGAGGCTTACCCACAACAACATACAACCACTCCTGTGATATTTGAAAGTAATAGCAGATGGTCACACATTGGTGGCTGGTGTGCAAAGGATTTTAAAAGTTCAGCTAGTGAGCGAGTGCACACAGTCTGAAGCCAGCGCAGCAAACCATGGCCTTTAAGCCTGCCAGTGTCCTGAAGCATGATGCCAATACTGAGCAGAGGTGGTTCAGAGGTTTGAAGCTGGTTTAACCAGAACATAAAGTTCCAGTAAAGTCTGTGTGCATCTAATGCATATATTCCACTCACTCCACAAGAGTCAACTATCTCCTCACAATAGAGAGAAACTTCTGTATGTAATTCATGTGCTTGCAAAAAGAAAGTATTTCCAATGTCCATATACACCTTCACCTTTACAAGAGCTGCCTTGCTGCTGCGCTCTCTAACTGCATGCGATCTCTGAGCAGGCCTGAGTGCCGAGGACCTGAAAAAATGGCTGAAACACTTGCCTGAAATCATCTGCTGGCATGGACACCTGCAGGAGGCTGAGGCAGGAGCAGTGTGTGACGCACAACAGTCAACAAGTGGTGCTTACCTCACTCACCAAATATGATTCCTTGGAGCACAAGTCCTGTCAGCTGCCCAGGAAAACAGGAGGAAATGGAAAACCGCTTTGGAGAAGCGGTCTGAGGCGGGCATGAGCCAACACTTCTCACAAAACAACACTTGATATCTGAGAATACTCTTCCAAGTAAATAGCCAGCAGCTTCCTATAAACATCCAAAATATCCCAATTTATTGCCAGGAACTTTCCAACTCACCTACAGGGCATGCACTGATGTCTCACTTGGGCAAGAAAACTCCGTCCTCAAAGGACAATTTATTAACACTTGTGATCACTCTAATCTTGGTAGTCCTGCAAGCTGCATACATGACATTTAGACTGGATATTCATAGTCAATCCCCTACAGCATGATTGTTCTAGTTGCATTTTCACACAAAGTGCTTAGAGGGCTAGAAAATCGAATTTGACATCAGGGTACATTACCCAGCTGGAGTCCCTTCCCTATGATCCTCACAGCCTCTTCAAAAACCATTGTTGTGTAATCATGGTGACGTTAACAGAATACCTCCTCTTCTGCAGAGGTAGGAGGAGGACGCAGTGGCAGGTTGCGTGGCCATGTCCCTGTTTTTTTCCTGATGTTTTCCCCTTCCCCTGTGTCTCTTGTGCTCCTGTCTGTCTTTCTCCCTCTCTGCTTGTGTGTCTGTGTGGATGTCTGAATGGAGGCATCTGTGCTGAAGCCAGAGCAGAGCACAGCAGCTGCATTCCATGCTGTAATCGAGCCTCCTTCAAAGACTCAACTCCGCCACATCCACCTTGCCAGATCATAGCCTCTGAACCAGTCAGTATATGCTTCAAGCCATTTTTTCCAGTTTGTGTGTATATATATATATATATATATATATATATATATGAAAGAAAGAAAGAAAGAAAGAAAGAAAGAAAGATATCCCTTTATTAGTCACAATCCACACAACATGCAGAGTTATGGGGGGGAGAAACTGCGCACGCCATGCTTCTGTGAAATTCTTTTCTCCACTGTTATCCCATCCCGGCAAGTCCTTCCTCCGCGGCAGACCAGGAGCGGTGGGCTGCCAGCCGACAGCGGCGCCCAGGGACCCAATTCCTTTTTGTCACCATTGGTCAGGTGGTGATCTTCTTGCATGTTTTTAGAGGGTTTTTTTTTATGGAGGATACCCCAGGTGAACACGGGGAGAACATGCAAACTCCACACAGAAAGGCCCCTTTCCTCGAGCAGCAGGCACCAAAGGCATGGTGGAGGACATGCCCCCGGTGCCCACAACAGGAATCCAGGACCTTCTAGCTGCAACAGTGTTACCACTGTTCCACCGTGTCACCTAATAGTTAGGTGTACATAATACATAATAGTTCAGATTGCTTGTTTTGTCAGACCAAAGGTCCAAAGCCCAACAATATTCAATTTAAAATATATACACACACGCACACACACACACACACACACACACACACACACACACACACACACACACACACACATATATATATATCCTCTTGTAACCTGTTATCTTTAGCCTTTTTTCCTCTCCCTGCAGTTCCGTCTTCCTTGCTCTGGCCTCTGTCTCCTGCCCCTTGGTCTTGTCTGCCCTACTCCCCTGCCTTGAATGCCAGCTAAGCTCCGCAAGTCTCCGGATTCCCCTCTGGACATGCCTGGCTCCTGTTCCTATCCCATTTGCCCCTGTAATTAAGCTCTGTGTGTCTGTTTTCAATTGAATTACCCTCTTAGTAACTTTATAGTACAATCTGGTTAGATATGTACCCAGCAGAAGATCCAGACTTTTTGAAGCGCCTCACCCATTTCTGGACGTGGTACCCTGAGTTTTGCCCACATGGCAGCATGTTCCTGGTGGCATGGAGTTAACTCTGCTCAACCCAGGCTCACAGCAATCAGCCCAAGCCTCAGGCCTAACTTCCAAGGATCTAACTTGCTAACACTCAGTCTCTAGCACGATAGACACAAGTATGCTAGCACCGAGCCCACTTCCATTCAGCACCTGGGCGAGCTAGCATCTTCCAGTCTGCTAGCCTTCAGCAGCCCAACTACCAGCTGGCAATGAGGTCGTTTCGGCTCGTATGGGTGAGCCTGCAGCCATCCAGTACTAAGCCTACCTCCCAAACAGTTAGCAGCCAAACAGATTCTCTCCAGCTAGGTAGCCTGCTGCCAGCTCCAGCTCCTGCGTTGACAAGCCCCCAATCTGTCTCCTGCCAGCTCTGGTTCCTGGGTTGGTAAGCTTCCTCCTTGATTCCACTCCCAACAATTCCTAGGTGTCTTCTTTCTAGGGGTCTCCAGCTAAATGGCCCCCACAAGAAAGCGAGCCTCACGACAATGTTGTGCATCTCTGCTGCCCACTTCGTCGTCTTTACCGCTGCCCAGCGCCATGGAGGTCTGACTGCCCAGCACCCCAGTTGACATCTCATCTGTCCCTGGGTTGGCCATCGCCAAGTCTGGTTCCTATTTGGCTGCCCAGCTAACACCCGCTCCAGGTTTCCACTTGGCAGCCTGGTCAACATCTGTTTCCAGTTGAGCTGCAACAATCTTTTGTTCGTGCTGAGCTGCAGTGGTCTCCAGTTCCTGAGCTGCAGCAACCTGTCGAGCCTGGGCTGTCGCAGGCAGCAGCTACTGTTCTTCAATGATCTTCAGTTTTGGTGCTGCAGCAGTCTCCTGTGTTTCTTTCATTCATCCATCCGACCAAATATCTACATTTCCATGGCAACTGAGCAAACTGAATTTGCTCGTGAAGACTGTGTGATATGACCAAAAGCTCCAGAAGAAGTGAACCTTGTGAACCTTAGGTTGTCTAGTCAACTACTTTGACTCTTGTCTCTTCCTCTTTCTCTCCAGCAGAAGCACACTAATCCCTGTCATAATCACCTCATAAACAAACCCTCTTACTGACATGAGATTACACTTCTGCTTATACAGTCAAACAGTTAAAGCTCCTCACACTCCAGAGGCCAGCAGCACCATACTCCACTGTCAAGGAAACGCTAATCCCCTTTGTTCTAATTACAAGGCCAGCATAAGTGTGGAGTCTCGAAAATGAGTTTGCCACTGAGCTAATGAACATATGAAAAGGTTGACTTTGTGTGAACGTTAAAAACTAGCCAGTTAAACTCACAAGATTTATTGAATTAAAGGGGGACTCCATTTTTTACAATTCAAGGTCAGTTTCAACATTCAACATGTGGAGTTCCACTCATTATCTAAAACTGTTGTATAATGTCCTTGCGGCTCTGGATGAGTTTTGTCAAGTCTGGGAAAATAACCTTATTGATGTCGTACTGATGTCATCATGTTATTTAGGCTTGGGCTTAAAAACTACAAAATTCAGTGAATGAAACATTTCACTTGTCAAGTAAAATAAATATAATACCAAACACTGTGTGGTGTCAACTTCTTCAATGGGAGAATTTGTTGCTTTTCTCATTTTAAGACTACGTTAATTGAACATATTCAGGTTCTGAACTGGTAGTTGGACAAAATAAGACATTTGCAGATGTCACCATGGGCTCTGGGAAGATGTGATGTGATGAGATTTTTTTTTTTTTTTTTACTATTTTCAGAAATTTTGCAGACTGAATGTTTCATGAATGAACTATGGACATAAATTGAAGACTAAAGCTGGGGTTGGGAATGCTGGAGAAACCAGCAGGAGTAAACTAGATTTTGAAAGTAGTGAAAAATCACTTCCCCTCCTTTCAGGCCTCCCTCCAGGGCCCCTCCCCCAAAACACATGAATGTACACTGTCTGACTAGTGCTGGGTGACAAGTTTACAAGAGAGCACTGGGAGAATAAATGCAGCACACTGCAATCCAACTGCCTCATGTCTCAAAAACACTTAACGTTACCATAATGAATGCAAACAAGAACAAAACTACTGTTGGAAGTGCAATGAGTGCACAGGCAGAGTGTGTATGGGTAGACAGGTACGTAGGAGCACCTGCAAGTAGGCCATCCAATCATTTCATTCAGAATGAAATGAGTTTATTAGAAGCCTGTGACACAGATACAGGATTTCTTTCTTTCTTTTTAAGTGTCAGATCATTTGATTTATTGTTATTGATTTCTAATTTATTTGATAATTTCCACAGCTGTACCAAAAATGCTTCTAAAATACATCACCTACCTTAGTTTTAATTGATGCAAAAACCCTAATTATTGAATTTTAAAGATCTCATGTGATTCCCCAACTTTATTGAAGTGCAATGCTTAATCACTGGAAAATCCCTTTAAAAACTCCCCTTCCACAGATTTTCAGTTCCCTCTCTCTCACACACACCAATTTATTTATGTCCCTCGTGGGGAAATGACATTGACTTACATTTACTTCCTGGAGAATAACCGAATCTCAACCTTAGCCACAGATCCAAACACACACACACACACACACACACACACACACACACACACACACACACACACACACACACACACACACACACACACACACACACACACAGAATAAGCCATATTGTTGCAGTAACTGCAAAAGATCAAAAGGTGGCAGCAGTAAAGTAGCAAATACTGGAGCCATCTGGATCAGTTCATCAGTTTTGATTCGAGGCCTCATGTGGGGTCACTTGATATTCAGATAGGGGAGCAGGGGACCAATTGATTTTGTATTTTAGCAATTTTTAACACTAATAGGTTAAAAAATATGATTTCTATGGAGCTCCCATTGCGTTGTTCAGTCAAGTCAAACCTAAACTAACATGACAACTTGCACAACGGCATGTTGCTGCATCACCACCATCCATCAGGATCCAGTGAACAAGAGGCTTTTCTGTTAAAACGCAACCATCAGGGACATCTGGGAGTGCTTATGTTAAAATAGACACATGTTGATTTTATTGTAATATTTCATCAAAACCAGGATAACAGTATCGAGGGTCATGAACACCAGATCCTGCCTGTTATAGGCTGGTTGTGTATATACAAAAGGTGTAGGGGGCACAATGCTGAGGAAAGAGAACAGGCCAGCAGGCACAGATGACATTGTACACTGCACACTGACGTCACACAGAGTGTGTGCATGGATATGGAGGATTAAAAAAAAAAAGAAAAAAAAAAAAACTTTTGGCATTGAGTCAGTGACAACAGTGGCTGCTGTGTGTGTTGCTCTGATGAGATTATGAGGTCATCCTCTCAGCCAGGCGGTTTGATGGAACTGCCAATGTGCACACACACAAAACCTCAATATTTAAATACCCAAATTTGAGACACAGTTGAGAGTCAGTAATATTGCCTGTAGGCGATGGCCAGTAATTAACCTAGGTGTGTGTGTTCGCAGGGATATGTTACTACTAATTTTAGATGCACCCTTGCAGTAAAGTGGTTTGTTTTTTTGCCTGACAGGCAGCGGGTGACATTTGGAAAGGTTGAGATAGCAGGCAGGAGGTCCGACTAAAACCCTGTGAAATTATTAACAAGCACACTCAATAGGAAATTCATACCAGCTTGTTTTACATCTCATTCACACCTTACAGCTAAAAAAGAGGCACTGCTCTTGCAATTTCCTTACTTTTATTCAACGGGAAAAATTCAGATATAAGAAAGTTGAGGATGTACGGAGGGAGACACTGATGGCAGAGGGGAGAGAGACAGAATAAAGATGAAGGATGGATAAGAAAAGGCACCATACTGTTATGATTGGGATTCACACTGAGTTCCCCTACTGTGAGTGTGTGTGTGCAACAGAGAGATAAGGCTATGACTCATGCATACCTTCACACAGACTGTAAAGGTACCCAGGTAGCATTTGAAACTAGTGCTGCTGAAATTAGAAGTCAGGGTTCTGGTCGTTTACATGCTCATTGAGCCGCTGTTTACAGAGCATAAAAAGCCCTCGTGATGAGGTTTCTGTCGCTGAATATTATATTTGTGTACCTCTGAAGCTTCCTTCCATATATTCAATAATAAAAAGCATATATGTCATTATCTCCACACAGGCATTGAGAAAATAAGTAGTGCAGCTGAAAATAGCCCTCCTTTCTTCACTTGTTCCACCATTGCCTTTCTTTTTCCACCTTTGTTGCCCCATTTTCACTCTCTGCTACCCCACAGCACGCTGCCTCCCTCAGCCCGGCTCGCTCTTTGTTCATTTTCCCTTTACTTTTCCTCCAGTTATCAACACAGTGTTCCAGCCGGAGGAACATTGTGTTCAGATAGCATTTAAAGACAGTTAAGCACTGTGGTCTGATAGCTGAGTGGAGAGTGGGCAGTCACTGAGGCCAAGCTGTTATTTAAGGCTGAATCTAGAACTGAAACGATTAATAGACTTGATCAAAGCAAAATAACTGTTGTGCAGCTCTCAAGCAAAAACAGTGGCCATTTGTTTGTTAAGACTAAACAGCTAATTAAGAATCTGTAACAAAAATTAGCCCCGGTTGAATCAATATACTATATACAGTCGTCCTCAAAATTATTCATACCCTTGCTAATTCTTGTGATTTTTTTAATGTAGTGATGAAATGAATGCAATTTTTCAAGTTTGTGTACCAGTTATAAGTGACCAACAATTGAAAGAATGACAACAATACAAAATTCAAACAAATCTTTATTTCAGAGGTATTTTATTGATGGATTCCCAAAAAATGCCATGTTCAAATTTATTCATACCCTCGTCCTTTGTCTTTCTTTAATAGTCAATCGCATAGCCTTTGTTCTTTATGACTGCTTCTAGACGATTCTTGTACGTGTCCACAAGCTTCCTGCATGTCTCCTGTGGGATGTTGGCCCACTCTTCCTTGGCGAAAGCCTCAAGCTGGGTCAGATTGGTCGGTTTCCTAGCCATCACTCTGGTCGTCAAGTGATGCCACAAGTTGTCAATGGGGTTCAGGTCAGGACTTTGACTGGCCATTCTAGGACGTTGACATCATTGTCTTTGAACCATTCCTTCACTACCTTGGCAGTGTGTTTAGGATCATTGTCTTGCTGGAACGTCCAGTTGTGGCCAAGCTGGAGTCTCTCAGCAGATTCCTTCACATTTTCATCAAGGATCCTGATGTAATCTTCCTTTTTCATGGTTCCTTGGACCTTGACGAGATTCCCTGTGCCACTGGAGGAGAAACATCCCCATAGCATTATGTTCCCACCACCATACTTGACAGTGGGCACAGTGTTCTTCGGTCTGTAGGCTTCTCCTTTCTTTCTCCAGACATACTGAGTATCCATATGGCCAAATAACTCCCAACATTGTCTCGTCAGACCACAGGATGGTTGACCAAAAGCTGGGATCTTGCTTCAGAAGGCCAGGCGAGCTTCCAGATGTTTCTTCCTGAGCAACGGCGTCTTCCGAGGTGTACGTCCATGGAGACCTCCTCTGTGCAAAACTTGCTCGATGGTGGACCGTGACACCTGTGTCCCTGCCTGGTCAAGCATTTCAATTAGGGCCTTGGTTGTGGTCTGTGGGTTGTTGTTGACCTCTCGGCAGATTTTCCTGGCAAGTTTAGAGGACACCTTAAGCTTTCTGCCACGCCCACTGAGGTTTTTAACAGTGTTGAACCTCTTGTGCTTGTTGATGATGCTCTGGACGGTTGACACAGGGACATCATACTGCTTGGAAATGGCCTTATAACCCTTTCCTTCACTGTAGGCACATACAAGACGGTGACGTAGGTCCTCGCTGAGCTCCTTCTTCTTGACCATGATGACCAGAAATTGGGAATGACCTGAGCACTTTTCCCCTATTTATACTCTTCTGGAAGGATGGGTTTTTTTTGTTTTTAAATCAGTGTTTAACATTTGGTCAACAATGTTAAAGGGTTTTATTCCATTGTGACACCTTAAAGTAACTACTGGACAAAGATTACCACATTTGGTACATTTTTGTTGAAATATTGTCAGGGGTATGAATAATTTTGAACATGGCATTTTTTGGGAATCCATCAATAAAATACCCCTGAAATGAATATTTTCATAAATTGTATATTGTTGTCATTCGTTCAATTGTTGTTCACATATAACTGATACACAAACTTAAAAAAAATTTAATATTTCGTCACTAAATTAAAAAATCACAAGAATTAGCAAGGGTATGAATAATTTTGAGGACGACTGTATATGAACAAGAATTCAATTCTTGTTGGCCATAAAATCATGTACCATTTTAATGTTAAGCTGGTGTAATGTTAAACATGTTCATCATCTTAGCTTAGTATCTTAGAATGCTAACATGTGCTAATTAGCTTTAGTGCAATAGAGGCTGATTGAAATGTTAGTATTTTTTAATCATTAACCAAAATTGTGGACAAATTGAAATTTAAAGTTGAAAAGTCAGAGGATCTCCACAGTCAGGACGATTCATCCCAGATTTAATGGTTGTCTGTGTATTAGCTGTCAAGACAAAGCTCTGCTAGCATGGCTAAAACCAGATGTGTGCTTGCCGCTGCCTCCAGTGGCCAAATTACACTATTACTTAAAAAAAGGTTGAGAGGTGAGTGTGCTTTAAATGAAGCTCTCGTCACATTGTCAATGAATAAACAAGTGCAACAAAATGTACACCTTTGAGGAGATTTGGAATTATATTGAATTTAATGGCAGCATTCATTCTCCCTTATATTTGACTGTATCTGACAGTTTGTTTTATCTTTTACATGAAAATTAATGTTTCGTTTGTTTATATTTGTTTCTTTTTTTTGCTATAATATTAAACTGAATGAGACTCCTATCACAGAACAAGCTCTTTAAATATGTCAACTTGGGCTTTGGCAAATTGTGACGAGCATTTTCACGATTTCTGATATTTTATCAACTTAACAATGAATCAAGGCATTAATAGAGGAAGCTCAAAATATTATGCGTATATAATGCTCATGAAATGTGGAAGATCTTCAAAATTGATATGATGGCACTCAGTAAGTTTCAGTATGTTGAAAAATAAAACATTCCCAATGAATTCTGCAACAGTCTGTGTGTTGCTTTCAGTTAATTAATTCTGTGTTCCCAGGACAGATTTGTGGGGGTGGGAATATTGCAAAGGTGGAATTTCCACTGGGGACGGATCCAAAATCTTCTGTTTGTCACCCCTCACTTTTATACTTTCAAGTCCATTTTCCTCCTCAAGTCTCTCTGAATGAACAGTCCAGCTGAGAGAAGGGAGAAGAGAGGAGTTCATAAAAATGTTGACACACTGATCTCAGTTGCCTTACACCACTGTGCACTGTGTTTCTTGCCCCGGGTCCTGCCTTTCAGACTACACGACAACAAGCTGCCCTGCCTTCTTGCTGGAAGTTGTTGGGGCAGTATGCAGTTGAAAGAAATACCTGCAGACAATAATCTGGGCTATTTTTGTGCATGTTAAAAAAAAGTAACATGTATCTTAATTTACAGTTAATATTATCCTAAATACACACTTAAACTGAAAATCAGTCAAAGATAAGTGATTTCAAGTAGGGCTGCAATACAGAGTTTATGTAGAAATTCTACTTTTTGCTAAATTACCATTATTATAGGAAAATCCAATAACCCAAAAGTGTACGTTCTTATCTGCACAATTTGTGTAATTTTGTTTTTAACTTCATTTCAATTGGGAGTGTTTTTTCTTCTTCTGAAACTCAATCCCAACCCCAAAAAGTCAACTACAGCGGAACAGATAATGCATCTTTGATGTTGGTTCTGAACATAGATTGAACATAAATGCAGTGCAGCCACATCCTTATCTGTGACTGTGGACAAATTCCTGAAGTAGGTCAAAGAAATATCCCTCACTTCTAGGATTTTTGTCCTCTGAAGACATCTCCATGTGTGATCTGCAGGAGAGAACCAAGAGCAAGGAGGAATCTCAAACGTAACCAAGCAAAACAGGCGTGGAATTTTTTCCTTCATAAATTATGGATCTGCGGCTTGTTTCTGCAGCAGACAACCGGCCTCCAACCATCCATCTCTTCCTCAGCTCACTCTGCCGCTCTCCATATATGCATATGTATAACATGTATGCATACAGAGGGGGAAGGAGGCAAGAGGGCAGAGAAGAGCAGAGACAAGATGAGACAGAGATGGACAATTATTCTCATGGCTGAAACACACACTTTTTACCTTCAGTCAAAGCAGGTGAGGCAGAAGATAAAGCTCTACGATAGTAAATATGCCTTTTGAGAGAGGAAAACGGGGATGGGAGGATTTAAATAGCCTGGGTGGAGTAAAAGGGAGACGGAAGAGAAAGTTGGCAGAGTGTGGTGGAGGAAAGGAGGCAGAGGAAAAGACAGCGAGATGAATCGAAGTGAAGCCTCACTGTCAAGAGAGAGCTAAATATGGATCTAGCAAAGCCGAGTCACTTTTAACCAGATCAAACAAGTCATCAGCATTAACTTTCAGGCTCGTTCAATAATCCTTTAAGGGGCTGCTGCTCCCTGCATTATTGAACAGCACTATATGCTGAGGCAGACACATGGGGGATCAATCAGCAGCAGACTGGAGCTTATGGCAGATGTCGTCTCTGTAATGTGACTTTAGTGTCTTTTTGTCTTTATTTTGCTGTCAAAGCGTTAATGAACATGCGTACTGGAGCACTGCGTTCAGCCAGTTATCCTAATCAAAGTCCATCTTGTTCAATAGACGCATTTATGTCATCATTATTAAAGCATTCCATGTCCATCAGTTGTGAGCGTTAGTGCCGGTCAGATGCTCTCAGTGCGATTATGATATTATCTACACAGGCTGTTCTCTGCTGCGCAGCATTAATGGATTTTCTGTTGGTGGTGCCAGGCAAAGCCATGCTGAGCTGAACTTTGATCACACAACAGGCTTTGTTATGTTCAGAGCCTGCCCTGGGATGGGGAATGTGGTTTAGAGCCAGCTCATGTTGACTGCACACCAACACCAGCATCTGAGGCTCTGACAGCAGCAAAGGACTTCCTGTCCCAGCGGACCTCTGTTATTTGCATTATTGACATCATCAATTGATAAAGTAACATCTGACTCCTCACTACAAATTAATGTGACTCATTACTCATTTTTTAAACAGACCAATGCAGGGGGGTTGAACACTGCATGTAAACAGCATAACCACCTATTACTGGGGATGCCCTGAGCACAGTCTTTGCCGCTGATGCAGTTTGCTGATCATTGTGTTTTGTTATAGCAGCTGGTATAAAAGTATATGTCAGTTTGAATACTTCATAGTTTTTTGGGACCTCATTTCCAAATGCTGCGTGACTGCATCGTGTGAAGAACCACAAAAGGTAAATCTCGTTCAGTGGCCTTGTGCTATTTCTTTATGTACCGGAGCGCACCTACTTAGTTGTGGCTTCAAAGGTTATGTAACTCAGACAAACATCTAGCTAAGTAGCATTAGGTGAGAGCACGGATGTAATCAGCGAGGCATTAAGCGATACAGGCGGATGAATGGTGAAGTGCTTTGTATTTGGAATGATTTCATTTTCTTACTGGTGCGGAGCCACGTTCAAAATATCCAGCCTGAGGAAAAGCTGCAGTGCAGGCAGGGGTGAAGCTCATCTGTGAAAACGTAGTCAAGCAAGCTTTCAGTTCCTGCAGGCATTGTGGATGCAGCACGAGTTGGCCAAGTTTAACAGGCTAGTGTTGGAACATTTCCTTTCAAATGCATCACAAATAAAGAAACCTTCAGAACAGAGAGAATTATTTAATTCAATGTGTTGCTCAAAGGCTGCCAACAGTGACTTGAGATGATGTTGTGAATCACTCAGCATGACACCTTTGACCAGTGTTTTGCCTGAACGTGTTCACTGAACGATAGTTCATGAACTCGTTCATATTTTGGGCGAACGTGAACTGAACGTACTGTATTACTGCCTGATGAACGTTACTGTGAACTGGTTCATTCTGGTGTCTGTGAACGGCACGCTCTCTCAGTTTAACTTCATTAAGTAGGGCGCCAGATTTCTATAGAGCCTTCCAGGCGAAAACACACCGTAAACAGGCCTTAATATGAAGCGGAAAAAACACCCAGTCTGGCAACACCAGCCACCAGTGTCGCACCGCCGCATGCGTCATCAAAACAAAAAGCAGCATGGAGGCGCCGTGTGATCATTTTAACGAGTTTTATGACAAGGTCGGTGAGGATGGGAAAAATCTTACATTTCTGTGCAAACTTTGCCCGCCGGCTTTCAAAAACAAAATCCGCACTTCAGTCACATCTACAGCAACCCTGAAAGGGCACATTGAACTGAAGCACCCAGCTAACCTTTCAAGGTATGTTCTGACACATAGTTACAGGGTTAAAACTGCTAAAATAATTGCTGTCTGTGGTTCTATCTGGGCTGTGGCAATAATTTTTGAAAAATAATAGCTTGCAGCAACAAATGGGGAAAAAAAGGACTATGAACTAGTTCATTTTTGGAACGGTGAACTGAGCTTTGAACTAGTTCAACACTGCCTTTGACCATTCCATTTGTTTTTACTGTGTTGCTTACATGCAGTTAGTGTTCACTAATAGTCACTAATTAAGTCACTAATTAAATATGTTACTGTTCTTGTGAATAATTAGGAACATAATTGGAATAATTAGGACAAATGGACGTGTCAGTGGAAAGTTTCCTTCATAGCAGGGGGTAAAAAGTCCCAATGAGCGCTCAGCTTGATCCAAGCAGTTTCCCTTCAAGCATTTCACTTCTGCAGCTCATGGAGGAAAAACCTATCCCTCAAAACTGCACACGTCTTGTGAGATTTCCATGTCTCACCCAGCCGAGTTTACAGAGAAAGTCGAACAAAACCATTAACCATCATGCATTTCACTCAGCAAGACAGCGATGGTGTTCCACAGGCCTGCTGCGCCTAGTTACTGTTGCTATTGGACAAACACTGTTCAGGGGTGGGCTTAGTGAATGGTCGATTAAGCACAACTTCGGATCAAAACCCCGACTGTCCGGAGAATGACGACACTCAAAAAGCACGGAGGCGACGCAAGTTCAGCTGAGTTTATTCTTATTCACATTTAAAAAGATTCTCATGGCAGCACATTCTTCCACATATGCCTGCAAGACTTTAATCTCAAAATCCATTGGAAAAAAAAAGGAACCTTAAAAAAAAAAATCTCATCATAAGACCATAATTTTCAAAGGAAATCAGGGATAAAAACCCACGAGGGTAAGACGGTGGAAGAAAAAGATAGAAAAGCAGCATTTAAAACTTTGGGTAGGGGGGGAAGAAGAGTCTTCTGATATAACAGAAGTGCCATGTGCTTTTTTTTATGTGTGTGTGTGTGTGTGTGTGTGTGTGTGTGTGTGTGTGTGTGTGTGTGTGTGTGTCTACACTGTCTCAGAGCAGCCACATTAACAGTCAAAGACACAGACTTCAACTTCAGATCAATCTCTATCCGCGTCACAGGTGTTGCAAAGCCAACCAACAAATGATGATGCCTTCAGAGTGATGAAGAGACAGAAGGGGAGGAAGAGAGAGAGAAGCTCAAACCAGGCAGGAGCTGCTGTGTTTTCAGCCTGTAGGTGGTAACTTACTGCTCGTCAGCGAGTTGTGTTCTCACTACAGTCAGTTAGGGCTTTGTTTCTGCACACTCCACACACAGACACACACAACATATACATGTAATCCATGTGTGCTGCACTGTGCACTATCAAAAATAGAACTGTGTGTGGTCTCTCCCTGTCTGTCTCCCTGTCTGTCTCCCTGTCTGTCTCCTGTGCTTGGAGGGTTTGTTGCATCTCAACAGAGCCTGCTGTGATGTTGGGAGTATAAATATAAATGCCAATATGTTTCCGAGGAGGCGTCCACGGAGCCTGTGCGGAGCAGACGCCGGGCCAAAACCACAGCTTGTAAGGCCTTTCGAGCTGAGAACATGAACTTTGACTTGTATACATGTGATTGGCGGGAAATGGGATTGCAGAGATGGAAGAAACCAAGAAAAAAAAATCCTTGCAGCGTCGTCTTCACCACCTGCTCATAGTCAGTGTCATCATCTTCATCCTCAGCTTGGAGGCTGGTTACCATAAGAACGAGCCTCAGTTTCTTCCCATCCGTGTGTGTGTGTGTGCGTGTGTGCATGGTCACTGGTACTGGAGGTAGTTCTTGAGAGTCTGTGGCAGTGGCAGTGTGTCGATGTGATGGATGCGCTCTCTTCCCAGAGCCAGTCGAGCTACCCGTCTGCACAGGTCCATGAGGGGGAGGGGCTCCGCTGTGAGGGACAAGAGAGACGAGAGACATGGTTAGAGTCCAGACAATGAGTCCAAGCTTCCATGTGCGAATCTGGTTTGATTTGTTTACACTTAAAGCCGACTTATACACCTGCCCCAGTCCAGGTGTTGCGGTCCTGAAGCCCAGTGGACACCTTCATCAAAAGCCCCCCTCAGACGTGGAATATGTCACATTGCAGTCTTCAGGTGTCTGTTAAAGCAATGCTTTTGTATCATTCGCACGTAGGTGTCTTTTATGTTAATGTTCCTTCGTTCAGACATGACAGGACATTTATGAAAAGAGCAATAATGTTCCTGTAATATTCGGCACCTAATGTGTGAGGGGACGCGATCAAGGCTGGAAAACTGTGACGATGAAAACTGTGAAGACTTCTTTTTTCCTCATGTCTATGAATGGATTTCAAACTTATTTTCATGACCATTTAGAGCCTCAGGGTGCACTTTTTCTCCTCAAATTCATCATTTATCATTAGGCGGAGAATTCTTTTGCCTGTACTTTATAAAGCATGACAGAGCACAAGTACTGAATGGCAGCATGTTATGTTGGCTTACGTCCTATTTGCTCACATGCTTTATATAAAGCTACTCATTTATTCATTCAGGCAATAGGCATGAAGTGAAAGAGAAGATAAGGAGGGAGACGGCAGGTCAGATCTTACATTTTATCCTAAGCAGGGGATGAAAACATGCATTAAGTTCCTGTGCGATTAACCTTGAGCTGCAGCAACCTCTACTTTAATCTGATGGCATTTAATTCAGACTTGTGCAGCTAGGAATTGATACAGAAATGTTGCCAGGTCCACCCACTTAAGACTGATGTTGTGGCCAACATAAACGTGGCTCTGGCTCTTATTCTGACATGCTAACATATTTATGCAATGAGGTTCATGTCTGGATGGAGATCAAGTGTAACACATCAGCCAGCTTTGGCTCCTTCCTATTTCTGGTGACAGTGGCATTAACCATTAGTAAAGACAACACAGAGGAAGATGAAGAAGGAATGCCAAGAAATCCTCCTCATTATCACTCATGCTGGACCATAGTTGCATTTAGTGATCTAGCGAAGCACTTTCCAGTTGAAATTCTCTTGTATCACAGCATGAATGAGTGAAAAGGGACACTAATACTGTGGAACAAAAACAACACTAACAATGCAGCCACCAAGTGACTCACTGAACTATACCTACGTCAGTTCATACACTGTATGCAATTGCGAAATCTTGCATCAGTCTGTAGTACACACACTGAATTTAATTTCTGTTACTTTACAATGAGTCCAAAGCAGGTTGCCTCCATTTGGATTTATGTCCTTGAAAGTCGTGACAGTCATATGATACGATTCCAAAAAAGCCGGTGCAAAACAAATAAAACAGAATGTGATAATTTGCTAAAGAGCAAAGACAATATATTTAATGTTTGACCTTGTCAGCTTCATCGATTTTTGCAAATATCTGCTTCTCTAAATTTGATGCAGAAACACGTTTTGGGACAAGAGCAACTAAAGACTGGGAAAGATGTGGAACGCTCCAAAAACACCGGTTGGATCATTCCACAGGTAAACAGGTTCATTGGTAACAGGTGATAGTATCATGATTGGGTATGAAAGGGGCATCCTGGAAAGACTAAGTCGTCACAAGCAAGGATGGAGGGAGGTTCGCCATTTTGCAAACACATGATTGTCTAAAGATTATTTATACATGAGCTCAGGAACACTTTGGAAAACTGTTGTCAGCAAACGCAGTTCATTTGCAAGTGACGGCATCTTGTTTTTATTTCCGTTTTTACACAATGTCCAAACTTCTTTGGGACTGGGGTTATACTTTCAGAGGCAGAGGTATAATACAATGAATGCCAGCTGAATTCCATTGAGCTGCTTCAGTTTCATGCTCCTGGTATTGTGCAAGCTGGCTCACAGTCACACTGTCATGGATTAGTGGGAGATTTGAATAGAATAGAACCATTGTTAATGTAATTAGAAACCTGTGATTTTCCCACTATGATGAGTCAAAATGTCTGCTGGGAGAAAGGCCTAGAAAAACACCCTGCTGCAGATCTACAAAGGCTTTGTCAATCGAATCACTGCACTTCTTTTTCACTCCAGCAAAACGAGATCAACAGCTTTGCAGGCTGTAAACTTAACAAACTGAGTCTTGTTTCAAAATGACCTCACCACAAAACCAACTATGATGGAAGCAGAGAGGGGTCATGGAAACAGAGGGCAGCGCGGCGCTGAACAGCCCGAGGCAGGGCAGCGTGACTCGTGTCTGTTGGTTGCTCTGACGTTCTCGGCTCTGGTGCTGACTGACAATGAAGTCTGCTAAACTGATTTTGAACCAGACCCTGGAACAACCTCCTCCAAAGTTCGGCTGACAGCGCTGTCAGCTGAACGCTGCGTCCTACAGATAAAATAGGAGACTCATGTAGGAGTTTAGCGTTGGGCTCAAAATGAGAGTGCTTCACCTCAAGGACAGAGGTACAAACACCAATATACACAGATCTGGAGACAGCTCCTAGAAACATTATGAATTTCTCCATAGTCTCTGTGCATAGACAGTCATAGCTTGTAGTTATTGTGGCTAAATGTACTTAAAATAACTTTAATAACTAGATTTAATTTTAAGGATGTATATTAATAACAAGCAGCAAGAGAAGCGGCAGATACCAATACTCAAATATTCAGCATTGTAAATATATGCCAGTACAGCATGGCAACCTCCCTCCCACCAATTTTGGAAGCAAGTGATGTCTATGTATGTCAGACAGACTGTTAACTGCTGTCCCTTTACAGATGTCAAGCTGCTCCACCTGGAAGCACCATCTGTTTGGGCCGAATTCCTGCTGTTCGGAGTCCACGAACACACTGGGTGAAGGACATGAGCGGGGGAATTGACTGCACTTGCATACAAAAATAACACACACACACACACACACACACACACACACACACACACACACACACACACACACACACACACACACACACACACACACACACACACACACACACACACACACACACACACACACACACACACACACACACACACACACACACACACACACACACACACACACACACACACACACACACACTATTTAAGAGGCTGGGGATTGAAAAGACAAGTTTGTCAGAGTTTCCATGAGCGTGCCTGTTCTGCATGGTCCGTATGACTGTTTCCATAAATATTCAAAAGAGCACACATGCGAATAGCCTTGGTGCTCTGATCTATGGGTGGCGCCAACATTTTGACAATAAGCTCTTCTTCTGGGCAGAGACCCTGACACGTTTATATCAATAAATCATAGCATCAAGGCTACCAGTGTGGTTTTGATTCAGTGTGCAGTCGGCCTCTTAATACTGCATGATGCTGTATGGTGATTCTGTTCATCTTTTGCACAATAAAAATACATTTGCTTCTGCTGATGAGGGGCTTCAAACATGCTAACACATCTTGCATTACATAAACAGAGAAGCACACCAGCACAAACAAGCCTCGTCTGTGACTGACTGAGCCGTTTCTCCCTGAAGACTGTTAAAAGTGCACCACATTACCACACAACCGAGGCCCCCCACCAAACACATGAGGAGTGACGTCTGGTCTGAAGCGTGTTCACGGAACCGGAGCAGACCCGGCCTGTCAAGAGACCTCAGGCATTCCCTTTGGACATGAACTGCTGCCCTGGTGGCTACTGGATGGTGAACACAGAAATACAGCTAAAAAGGAAACAGGAGCTTGTCAGTAGTGAGCCATGAATCGGATAAACATTGACTCAGCTTACATCATGATTCTAATTAAAAGCAGATCGAACTTTTGGTAAATCTCTTCAGAAAATCCCCATGCTTTGCTTTGTGTGGTTATTTGCAATTTACACTGAACTTTTGCAAGAACATCTCAGTGAATTGCTGTGCTGCGGTCTGGTTAGTGACCTTTGAAACGGCAGCGAGGGGAAATAATGAAATCCAACAGTGACCAGAACCTGACAGGGTGTAAAGAAATGGAGCACAGCTACCTGAATTTATTTGACAGCCATGTGCATAATGAAAAGCCTTTGTCAGAGCACCTTGGGGACAAGTGGCAGAGTGTGGACTCATTTGTAGCCAAAGCAGAAAGACATGATGAATGAACTGAATATAGACGATGTGCAGCGATAAGTCCAACGAGAGTGTACAGCTGATAATCGCAGCTAGAAAAAATCCTCACATCCCTTCAATGTCGCGTTACCCTCCATCTGCACAGGCAAGTCCACGCTTCAGCACACCAGCTTGCAAGATTTGCAACTGAGATGCTCAACTGATACTACTATCAAGTCTCCATTTATCCAGCACCTTGTGACCGTCTGAACTCTCTCATAAATAAAGGACTTAGATCACACACTCCGTACATCTCTCCACATCTGCGGAATGAAGGACCCCCCTGAGACTGATGTACTTTCCGCTGGGCCTTACAGCACCCATCAATCAGTCTACCCGAACGATCACAGCCTCCGCATATAGGTGGTTTCCATAGTAACCAGCTCCTCACACCACCCACAGCGGTGGTGTGATGTCACTGTACTGGGAGCACATAGTCACAGATACACCGTGTGTTACATGCACCGCGGGTGTCTCCATTTGTAAGTGCTGCCTGTAATGCTGGAAATGTTCAATCAAATGTTGCCATTTGGTAGAAAAACTGCCAATCCAGCACGGACAGCTGTGATCAAAAAAATAAAAGTTCCACTACAAGAAAAGCAGCTTCTTGCAGGAGCAAACAAGAAGCCAGCTGCACATTCCATCGAATTGCATTCAAAGGAACTCCACTTCAGTTGGACCGAGATTCTGAAAACAGTGCAAAAAGATCTCAGCGTGTGAGGAGATTTTATTCTTAACGGATGCCAATTGTGAAAGGGGTTAGCGTTCTGTGGAAAGCGCTTTGCTTTGCTTCCATTTGGCAGACTTTGATAGAAGCGAGCATGCTGAAAAACCCCATAACGTGTGTGTTTTCTCCTCCACTGATGCTCTACCTGGTTTGACAGAGAGGGATCATGCCACACACTGATCTGTTCTTCTCTGTGGAAGTCTGATTTCAGTCTGAGTATATGGGCATGACCTTTACACTGCCCAGCACACATGTGAAACCACTGCTCCTAGACAGAGGTGAATCACAGACCTTCAGCATCATTACTCTCTGACAACGCTCTCCTGGGGGAGATCATGACATGACGATGGCACAAATTTGCTGAAAACCAGCTAATCCCTGCTGGCACAAGCTGGTCTCTATGGCAAAGGTTGCCTGGGGTGACGAGTGGTCCTCTCAGGCAGAGACAATGAGCAGAGACAGGAAGTGCACACTGTCCATCAACTGGTACTTTGACAAATTAACAACCCTGCTAAGTGGTTTGAATTGTCAGACTAGTTCTGCTTAAATGAGAACAAATTATGGTTAAAAACTGACTTTTGGCTATTCTACTTGCTGTAGGTAACTATGGAGCTTAGTATGTGTCATTTGTGAATATTTTCTTAAATATCGTCCAGCATATGACAAACGTCTAGAACTTTAAATGTAACAGCTTTGAATGCACTGGCTGATATCACCATTTCAATAACAACTTCAATACCAATGAGAAATCTTCCTCAGTGAAAAGGCCTCATTCATTAAGTTCACACTGACCTCAGGGGTCTTTCCTTCAAAAGGAGCCCTAACATTGACTTGACATATAATTTCATAATATTTACATTATATATTCTTTCACAACCATATAATGAGCACTGGAGCCAAAGTGTGTGGGTCGGCCTATTTAAAGCAGCCTGCATCTCACATGAAAACCCTGAATGACTTTTAAACTAAATCAGAATGAACAGGCAGGTTTAATAATCAATCCATGCTAATTAGCTGGGAGCATTTCAGCACACTCTCCCTTTCCTCTCAAGCGCTCAAGTGTTTTCTGCCATGGCAGAGACTAGTTTCTGACAGATTTATGGCACAGTTAAGAGGAGATGGAGTGTGGGAAAGTGTGGTTAAGGACGACTGAGCGCCTGACGCACCGTTGGACTTTTGAGGCCCAGCAGGCAGGTGGGCAGGCAAGCAGGCGCGCATCTATCCAACACTTAATCGAGAACAAAGTAAGAAGGGGAGTGAATTCCGGGATGATGGCGAGTCAGTCTGCTCTCACGAGGTGAGATGGCCAATACGCAACTGGTGATAGTTCCCCCAGGTTTCCTGCAGCCTCGCGCCCGCAGCCCAATGAATTTGCGTGGGTATGTCTGCAGGGTATTCACACATCAGCTCACTGTGACAGACAACACGACCCAGTTTTGTCCTGCTTAGAAGTAAGGGCCAAGGATAGGTCCATCTTTTTGGCACATGTTCCAATTTACTGCTCATTTAACTTCGTCCCCTTCCTCCTGCATCCCCTTCATGACGAGCGATGTACCTGGGTAACAGGCAAGGGTGCCGACTTCCAGCCATGCTTATCTAATACATTAGCATAAAACTGTTGGGGCTGTCTGACCTAGTTTTACAATGTCAGGTGTGTGTGGCTTACATATACAGCCCTGAAGGTGTGAACACATCTCGGCTCGCCTTTCACCAACAGGTCAAAGGGTGACAAAAGGGAGGAGAGCGATATATTTATGGACAGACAGAATTAGATCAATGATGTACAAGATAAAAGAGAAAATTGGAGCAGAACAGTGAGGTCAGCAGCAGGGAGGATGCAATCGCGGAAACCATCGCTCTATGCCTAATTGGAAATGCAGGTGTCCAAATCGAAATGTCCACTCAGGGCGGAAACCAATTGCTCACTGAACTAGTGAGGTTCAGACAAAGCATGGACTGCCGTCAATTTGGTCCTCCTGCCGCTCTCCCACTCTGCTCAGGAAATGGAGTCTAAGCATGCGTGATTAGAGCACTGTCATGTGTGTATGTGTGCTCACCTCAAACACACACACACACACACACACACACACACACACACACACACACACACACACACACACACACACACACACACACACACACACACACACACACACACACACACACACACACACACACACACACAATTCAACAACCATTCAGACACACAAACACTAGCTGTGACACTGATGACACACTTGTCCATGGAGAGATGTCTTGGCTTGTGTGTCTCTTTCTTTTTTTTCCCACTGAAACTAGCAAAAGCATTTTTTTAATGCACTGCACAGCACTCAGTTACTCAAAGTGACCTGCACAATCTCATTTCAAATCTGAAGTCTGTCAACATTTTTCGTCATGTCTCTGAGGAAAGGAATGGTTTGTATCTGAAAATGAGTTCATATATGGTGTTCACCTTGAACGGAGTGATGATGCAACCAACTGTGAATAAACCGGCACTTTTGCAGGTTTGGGCTTAAGGACGTGTTGCTATGACAACAGCTCCAGATAAACTTTCTTTTTTGTTTTTTGTAAATGGGGAATCTCTCTATCAAGTTAATTGTGAGAACGTCCTACATGCTGTTTGCCCCACTGCTTCTCTGATGTCCACCCTGTCTCTCGCTCCTCTTCCGATTCTGTGAATTCAGAATTTATTTCAACCAATCCAGAGTAAGTGGTTAGTGTTGGAACAGTGAAAAAACAAACCAAGAAGGTTTTGTTGAGTTTTACTTTCTTTTTGTCACATTTGAATGACGTGTGTTACAGTGGTGGAATTACTCTTTCTGTGAATGGGGTCTGGTGGCTTTGGAGAGAGCGATACAGCATCTGTTTCTAGTTAAAAAGGATCTCTGCAGGGATCCTTTCCACAATGTTGTCAGACACTTGGAATAAAAATCGGAGCCTGTCAGTGGCAGAAACAAACAGTTTAAGTGGACGCACATTCACAGTGAGCAAAACGCCCGGATGGATTACATAGCTGCGCATTTCGAGGCTGTCAGCTGCAGCGCTCTCACTAAATACTAAAAAAAAAAAAAAATGTATAAACTGTTGTCTCCACTAATCACTTGGATATAAAAACATGGGAAAATAGGATCCATAATCACATAATAAGTGACCGGAATTCCTCCTGTTTGTCCAGGACATTGAGATCTTCCAGGACACATGGACCGGCACCAACGGGAAAGTCTGCACACAAGGTCACCTTCATTGATTGAAATTGAAATGTGGGCCAAGCGGACATGAGCTTGTATGTATTGTAGAGGACTTGTATTGAAACAACAAGCAGTATGCCTATCTTATTTGATTTGAATGGTTTGAACCTATGTGTTTAAGAAGAAATAATCAAACACCATTTTTGGACAATTTTGACAGCCCTACCTACTCCACATAGTCAAGGCCAATCACAGTGCTGCATTTTGGTCTCTACAGAATACACAGACTGCCTGATTTTCGATCCAAGGTAGCTTTCTGCAAAGCGGAGTAAAGGTTCAGCCTTCATTTATCCAAGGTCTGAGCTCAACTTACAGCTTACATCTGTGTTGTGAATACTGCCAACAGCTCTGAACTGTGAACAGGCAGAAAGAAGACATCCCATTTGCATAGGCCAAGGCATTGGCCAACAAACTCATGAGCAGGCTGCATAGTTGACAATTAACCACCTATCCACCAAAAAGTCAGCTTAACCCATTTCCACAGCAACCTGCTGCCGCAATGGGGTGTGTAAACTCTGAAAGGAAGGATTAGTGTTGAAATGGATGATGAGGGGAAAAAAATAAAGAAGAAAAGAGAGCAGGAGGGAGGAGATGAAACACAATGAGGGCTGGAGTCAAATAGGGTTCTTTTGCAAAAGGAGAGGGCAAGTATGTCAGTAGTGTGTGTGAAACTCTTCCTCTTCTATGGGCTGTCTTGTTCAGGTGTAAATGAGTTTGAATCTGCTTGTTGCCATTAGACTGGCCAGACCACTGTGGTGTCATGAGGGTTGTTGTGGGGGAGAGAAAAATATGACTTTCCAAGAAGAGAAGGAGGAGGACAGCAAGACTCAGCAATCCCATTGTTTCGTACTTTAAGACAAAAGCAAGTCAGAGGTATGAGAACCGGTAAAATCATGTCTCAGCAGGGTTTCGCTTTCAAGGGTCTCTGGGACTAGGGGCCAAAGGACTAAAGTGTTCACTAAAACATTGCAAGGATGAGAAAACTGCATTAATGCATGGCATTAAGGGACAATATAGAAAGGAGAGAAAAGTCTAAGGATACTTATCTCTTCCCACTTCCCAGGGAGATAGAGATGAAGAATAAAAGCGTAAGCAGGAGGCAGGAAGGAGCGAAAAAAAAAGAACGTGAATAGACTACAAGACATGTGAAAGAGCAAGAACCCAGAAAGTGAACAAAGAGTGAATCCTAGTTGAATTGCTATAAGAGGATGCACAAAAGCAAGGTCTGGGAATAGGGGAGCGCTGCCATCTCCAAGCATACATATTGATGCCTCAATTCTCTGAGTTACAACATGGAGATGTGCCTTATGCCGCTTATCACACACTGATGTCTCATGTGCATTCTGTCAGAACACAAGCTCTGCGAACACGCATGCAAGCATCCACACTGCGAAGGATATTGTACTTGGCAGACATGAATGCATGAACATAGAGAATATCATGTTGATTAACGTATTGCTATTATTTTTTATGTCTACAATGAAGCACACTGGAAAGAAACAAACAAAAATAAGTGATTGATGTGAGTTCATAAGTTAGCACCATTAGCCATTTCCACTTGAAAACCGTTTTGCCATCTCTGAGCTTCATTAGTATGGCAAAACACAGACTGGCAGACCATTCATGCACTTTCAAACCAATACACTGCAAGCCAAAAACCTCCTTTTATGTTATTTGCAACCATTTTCACAAGAAGCACCCAGTTCTATTTCTGACCTGGGTGGAAAGGCTACAAATGTACAACTACAAGCAATTATCAATAATCAAAATTGATGCAACACAACCGGTGATAACATCTTTTTCCCACACATTTTTTTCTCCCTGTCAAAACCAGCCACCTTCATCACCCATAATGCAGCTCAGAGAGGATGTGGGTTCTCAGTGGTATCAGCAGCACCAGCTATCTGTCCACTTCAAGGTGAAGTCATTTGATTCAGCATTAATACAAAACATAGTGCTTAATGCAATTTCCAACTAATGAAAGGACACTTCCATATCTATTCATTGCAGATGCCTCCTAAATAACAGATTTTTCACTTTAGCCAGATCTTACACTACAACCAAAACAGTGAGAATATTTCATAAACTACAGGCGGCGATGAGCTTCCAAATGCTGCATTTCATGAGGCATGATTATGGGCTACTTCATGTCATGTGCATTTAAGCAGCTTAACACATCCACACACACACACCTAACCCGACGTTTCTCACTATGCACGGCCAGACGGTGAGCTCAGAGGCACACTGGGACATCCTCCAGAATTCCTCTTCTACTGGCTGCTGTCTGCCAGCACACATACACACACATGGCTCGCATCCATGGACATGGTGTCCGTGCCTCACTGTCGGCAACGCCTCCAACCCATTTTGGGTCTTTGTGCAACATGCAGGCCTGAGCTGAAGGGAGGACTGAGGGCTATTACACAAGCTGAGGGCCAGACTCGATAGATTACTCTCCTAGTTGGAACGATGACATTTAACAGAAAAGAGCAGTGGGGCAGGAATAAACATGGAGAAAGACAAACACACACCGTCTTCAGGACAGTGGCAACACAGATATTCCTCTTACACCAGAGGGCTGAATAAAGTTTTTTTGTTTTGCTCTCAGAGTGTATGAAAAATAGACTTCAGTGAAAAGTGACTGAGGGAAACAGACTTGAAATAGAACACAGGGAGCCTGTTTAAGCCACTTCCTATTGGTAAACAAAGCAGCAGTCCTTCTCATTACAGGCTTTTTATAGATCAGAACAGACAGAAATGTACACTGCATATCCATCCGCTTTACTCTGAAGAAAAATTCATCTACTAGTAAAGACTTCAAATCCTGTACATTTCTGAAGACCCAAGTCCGGGTGTGAAGTATCAGAATATTAGCCACTGGAGTGCTGTTGAGGATATCCCCTAGATGTCACATACATTAAACAGTACAGACCATTTCCGTCACTCTAAAGACTGCATGACTGACTTTTCCAGAGGCGGTTAGCAGTTTAACTGTCAAAATGACTTGGCTAAGTGATTTAGACTCCTCTCATTCAGTCCATCTTCTAAACTGCACTTTGTCTTACAACAAGAGACACACATAACTGTCCATAACCCATAACTGATGACCGAACACACGTTGTTCCTAGATTCGGGTTTCCTGTCCCTTATCCTCCTCCTCTGCTCTCTGGTCCTACCCTGGGTTTTGTCACCAGATTCCCAAGTCGTTACAGCACAAACTGTACACTGTGCCTTTACAGCCTTGACGAGCAGGTCTAAATATAAGCCTTTCCGGAGTTTCATACGTAAACAGCGCTGAGAAAAATTACCTACCGACCACGTTTCCGCAGGGACGCAAATGCAAACAATGGTGTCAAAACAGGCACCAGTCTTCATATTTGGAAGATGTTCAAAAAGAGGGATATGAGTCACTGACATTTCAAGAAATACAAGTTATTGCAGTTACATACAAAAGTCAAATGTGTGTGTGCAACTTTACTGCAAATCAAATTGAATTCGGCACCGACACTCAGCAGTTTTGACACCATACACTCATGGAAGCAAAGAATTTTGTGGAGCAGATGTCTTGGTTTAGGAAGACATTTGAGACCATCAGCTGGTTTCTCCAAATGCTGCCATCTAACAAGTTTTGACAAATCATGCGTCTCCAATACTGAACACTGCCAGCAAACAAACAGCAGGAAGGAACAGCAGGTGTTGGAAGCATATTTTTCAGTCATATGACAAGTGGGGATGTCAGATGTTGATTTAATATGTATCTGACACGTTGAAATAAATTCCACACACCTTATTTTTCCACAAACTACTTGATCCAAACACCAACTACGACTAGATACAGCTACAGAAACGTGGTTGTACAGTGCTCCAGAGTGATGCTTCCTCTGCCTCATAAACACTCTCCGGCTGAACGCAGACTCTAGCTTGAAGGAAGCACACACCTGACAACAGCCACATTTTATTTTGAGCTGCCATCCCAGAATTAACAAACAATAATTAGCATCAGCTGATATGACCTGCTACTGTCTGCCTTTGTCATTTTAACTGAGTGAAAGTGATGAAATGAAAGGCTGCCAGATGAATGTTTTATCAGTCAATCACGTGTGTGACCACGTCATTTCTCACAAACTGTGTGAAACTGCGTGTGTTTGTGTGTCAGTGTTGTGCCACTTACGATCTAATCCATTGACGTAGCGAATAGATACTTCACAGTGCCCCCACACAGCACTGACGATGGGATACAGTCTCTTGCCTTTTAGCCCTCTGAAAGCTACTCCCAGGTACTGTCCGTCTACCATGAAGCTCAGCGTTCCTTCGTCCATGTCTAGTATTATTGTCAGAGAGTCTGGGAGCACAAATGACTCGTCTGGCTCCAGGAAACAGGGGTATGTGGGCGCCAATGTGGAAGCGGGCCGGTTCTTTCCATCGTGGTAGAGTCTGTTCCGACCCAGGTCCCAGCCCCAGGACTCAGAGTCTGAGCCCACCAGGGCCGTGTAGCCCACTGAGTGTAAAGATGCTTCGGCAGTGGCCACGCCGACGACCGCATGCGTGCCTCTCTGTCTGGCCGGCCAGTGGATCCTCCAAACATGGAGGCCCCTGGTATAGCCCACCTTCCCGCGGATACAGTCTGTGCTCTGTGCCACTGGATGTCGATGAAACGTCAGCTTGTCGTCCTCCTTGACAAAGACATTGAGTGATCGGTCATCCGGGTTCCAAGCGTGGCGAAGCTGGACCTCAGAGCTGGCCGATGGCATGTCCAACAGTAAGTCCAGCCGGGGTGGCCGACAGAAATCCGGGCCCCGCAGTTCGCGGCGTACCGGCCGATATGAGGGTTCCCCGCGTACATCCACTGATTTGATACTGCCAGAGATCTTCTGGCCCATGGCTGGGTGGGTCCAAGGGAGGAAGGGACAGAGGGGAGGGAAATGGATGGACCAAGGGTGGTAATGAGGGGGGGTAGGTCCTGACGCTACCTCATGGGCGCAATGGTAACACAGTGGGTCCTGAGTGGAAGGGTGCTGTTGGACACACACACACTGTCTTCAGCCAGGGGGAACCACACTCCTGAAACACACAATGAAAACATTATGCGTCCACTGTTAAACTGTCAGTAATGACTAAGCAGACAGGACACAGTGACTCAGCGTAATATTACCCCAGGGTAAATGTCTGATGCCAGTTTGAAGATGATGCAGACCACAAAGGATATTTCTTAAATAAAATCTTTTGATCCAAATGTAAATAGAAATTCACAGTGTTAGGCCAGGAATATTATACACTCAGTTAAAAGGGAACTGCACTTGATGCTTCACGCTTCAGAACTGCAATGATTCATCGTTTAAAAAAAATCCAAAATTGGTGATTCTAGCCTTGAAAATGTGAGGATTTGAGGTTTTCATTGTTTTATTACAAAGAAATGTTCATACCACGACAGTGTGTGCAAACAGATTTTTGATGACATCACCTGGGACACTCAGAAACTGATGGATATCTTTTTTACTGTTTTCGGGTGTTTTCTAGACTAAGCAATTACTTGGATAAAAAACCCTTTCAATTAATACTGAAAATAACTGGTAGCTACAGCCCTATTCGGCTTCTAAAACACAAGACTTGTTTTTTATTTATGTGCATCAAACACACAGTGGAGCCAAAATATGGCATCAACAGCACTGGCTTCCAGCCAAGGCTGTGGAGTGAAGGCAAAATGACAGGGAAGGAGAAATGAAGGATGAACTTCTCTTCACTTCTGGTGCTGCTCTAGGAAACCATTTCCTATCTTCGGTTGTCAGTCTAGCATGTAGAAAAACACACACATGAGTTTGTCTGTGTGCCAATGCATGTGTTCTTCACCCCTCTATACATTGACAGTTATGTGCTGGCTTTTGACTGCACATTCACACTGAAAACTAACAGCCAACAAGCTGATAAGATGAGACATACTAATAGCAGCCACAGCTCCCACTTACATGTGGTCCCATTCATAGACCACCCCACCAGGCCTGTGTTTTGTTGCAGATAGATACCAACTATCGCCTCTCTGACACACACACTCACACGCACACGCACACACATTGTACTAAGGCAGGGCATGCTGAACAAAAGCCTTTCGGGTTTAGTGGCCTTTAGGTGAAACAAACCCTCTGACTATGAAAGACTAAGACACAAAGAGAGGATTCGCTGAAACTTGGTGCTGAATTCCTCTGAATACAGTCATGCAGTGTGCACTCCCCAGCCAATCCCTTCTTCATCGAGCAAACAATCGCCATGCAATTCATATTCTATAAGTCTCTATAAGAAAATGTAACATGCACCTGCTGAGCAAGCAAATAGAAAGCCATAAGCTACTTCCAAACAAATGCAGAGCTTCGCTGTATATCACTTTTTCATTTCAAGTTGAGAGAAGTCGTTCCAAATGTGCCTGACTGGCGTTACTTCTTGTCCTCTCTCTGTCACCTTTTCCTATATGCAATTTCTCACATGTTTTTCTCGCCCCCCCTACAGTTTCTCAAGAAAGGACTCCACATGATTCTTCCAGGAAAAGTACAGAGCTGTAACTGGTACTGACCCTCCATGGGAGTCTTAAATGAGATGAACACACACACGCACACACACAGTCACACACAGAAACAGAGATTAAGGGATCGAAACAACATATGTATATTTTACACTTTGAAATGATACTTGTTTAAAATGTCAAAGTAAAAGGATTCGGATCACAAAGAGCAGGCAAACTGCTTAAATATAACAAAGCTTGCGTACTGTGGACATGACAGGAGACGCGCGATTAGGAAAAAAAATTTAACCAACAACAGCGTGCTTAACGGCGAGACTGACAAACACACTTTCTGGCAGTCGACAAAGTCATTTGCAGAACACTATCTCATGACCACAACCCATGACAAGTGATAAGCTGCATTTCCATATTAATTAATTTCTTCCACCAGACATGACGCATGAAGTCGTGACAAATGTGAGGATTATTTATCACACACACACACACACACACACACACACACACACACACACACACACACACACACACACACACACACACACACACACACGCACACACACACGCACACGCACACGCACACGCACACGCACACGCACACGCACACGCACACGCACACGCACACACACACACAATGTGGTCATGGACAGAGTAGTCACAGTGGCTACTGACCACTCAGTTGACATTTGTGAAGGTGTACAAAATAAGCAGTAAATACAAGCCCCAGAGGGAGCTGATTCATAGGAATCAGGAGGAGCAGAGACGGAAAGTCGTTGCGTTTTAGACAGAGACCAATGAATTTCCAGTGACTGACGTCTGCAGTTCAACCACAGAAGCTTGGATCACACACAGACACACTTCTATGCTAAGTACTTTAAGCTGAGTCCAAGTCTATTATTACATTATTACATGAGCTTTCAAGCTACGCGAATTAGGCTCATCATAGTGGTGATGGCAGGTAAGACTGTGGAAATCAGATGTTCCACACTTGTCTGTCTATCCTGTAGGGTTGGGCGATTAGGTGAATAGACTGGCTGTCAGCAAGTCACTTGCCTTATTAGTATTAATATTACTTTTTTTGCTGATTTTGGCAATTTAATGGTCTGTCTGTGAAGAACAAGTGAGAGCTGTTGCTCCGTGACAGACTCTCGTTCAGGAAGCAAACCCAGTGGCACAAAGAGGCAGAAGGGCAGTGTGTCGACTGTGTAGACAGCATGTCGACAATATTTTCACATCTAACTCGAACGCGTCGACCAAATTGCTATAATACTATCGAGTATCAAGCAAATTCTGATACCTAAGGAGTAAATCTCTTCAGTCTCGTCAGTGAGCCAATGAGCATGCAGCATGCTTGCACCGAGGTCTAATAATGCTGGTGACTGGCTGGATGATAACCTGGAGCAGAGGCCGAAGTGTTTCTGACAGGAAACATGGTGTTGCTTTCAGACCGATGGGCAAAAGCAGAGAAATGTCCTGAAGCTGTCACAGTGGATGATTGTCAGACCCAGGCTAGCTGCTCTTTAGCACAGAGAAACCAGGAGGTCTCACTCTGACACTATTTCCCAATACCACAAACATAACATTAGACGCCACAAAGGCGCAATGCTGCCATCAACGGTTTCTTATTAGTGGAATAATTGGAAACAAACACATCTTCCAATCCTACTATTCAGCAGGGCTGAAATAGAACAGCCGTAGTTCAACAGAAATAATTTGGCTTAACAACGGAAATGTGAAAATGTGATCAAAACCAGCTTCTAAAACAGCATCCAGCTCATAATCAAAAAAAGAAAGATATGTAGATTCTGCTGGATCCTGGCTGCATCAGCAATTGGGGATTCCAGCCAGAGAGTGTTTCAGGGAGCAAGATCGAGAGGCAGAGAAGTGGTCCTGTCAGCCTCTCCATGAAAACCATTTGGGGCGACATGATGCCATCAACATGGAGCTGCTGACAACAAAAAGGAACTTCCAGCTGGTGAACATCAAGCTTCAAATCAACTTCACCCCAGTGCTTGACCGGCAGCACTGTCTGCCCCCTCCTGTGCAGAGAGCCGTTCACTCACACACAAACACACAGACACACACACACACACACACACACACACACACACACACACACACACACACACACACACACACATAAACACAGCTGATGGAGCCCTTCCTGTACATCATCAGCAGACAAGGAGAAAAACAACACAAAAACATGGTAGCAAGAAAAAGGGAGGCTTTTCTCTCCTGGTAATGTGACATGCTGGTTAATAATTGCAGGATGACCTTACAGTGCGTGAGCTATTCCAGCTCGTTCATCTGTTGCCATGGGTTTGGCAAATCCTTACAGCGCCCATGCTCTGTGGATCAATACAGCTGGCAACATCTTCACATATTCAGCGTATATGACCTGTATCACCAAGTATATTAAGCCTATTAATTGACAGTTAATGTAGCGTATTATTTCTTACTGTAATAGAGGGAAGAAGCAATTTCCTGCAATAAACTGCTGTGGACACCCTACAGTCATTTGATTGTTTCCTGAAAATAATTGGCGAGCCTTACCGTGGCCGTGAAACACCAGTGAAGGCGCTCACACTAGTGATGGTCTCACTATGAAAACAAAAACAATACCCACAAAACAAATAGCCGCTGCATGTGGGAGAATTCACAATGAACTACAAACTGTGTGTGCACACCGACAACCACAACACAGAAACCAGACACTGTTCATTTTAAATGGGAACTGACAAGATGGTGAAGGGTAGGGGTCAGAGGTCAAGGTCATGATGTGGTTAAAGTTGTCACTTTGGACTGTGATTTTCAGGCTCAGTGTGCTATGAAGCAGCAAACTTGATACCAACAGTCACCCATCAAGGAAGCTGGTTTAATATTAAAAAGGTTAGCGACACAAAAGAATAAAATTTGGCTGTGAAGAAGTTAAGAGCTGATAAGTGTCAGCGAAAGAGACGACAGGCAAGGAGAATTAAAGGAGGAACATGAACGTGGGAAGAGATGAGAGAAACACTGATCGGGCAGGTGAGTGACGAGTGATGGAGGGAACCCTGATGGGAGGCGAAAAGCAAGGGAGTTGAATTTAGTGGAAAGGATTACCCAGCACCAAATACAGCGGAAACAGACCAAGAACAATCTCTGCTTCATCTCCTCTACTTCATTAAGAAGCACATCTACATATCAGCCCCGCGATTTGATTCTGCTCTGGGCGTAGGGGAGACAGGATGCAGTGAGGAGCTAAGACTGTTTAAGATGCAACGAGACTGGAATCCATGGCGCAAACTTGTGAGGCAGTGACATGAAGAAGGCCGCTGGCAGCATGACAACCATTGTTAGCATATCAAACACGCGCAGCCAGTCTTAACACAAGCAACCCCCATCTAAACACGCACGCACGCACACACACGGCTTTAGGGCACTCAAATGCAGACTGGTGATGCAGGGACTTTGAAGTATCACCCACTCAGATGCACGCATGCTCTTATCAGCACACCGGCATTGGAACACCCGCTGGGAGCAATGACGAGATGTGTATGAGCACGTGTGTATGTACACCACCCCTCACTTGGCCCACGGCAAGCTGACAGGCTGGGAATAAACGGGAAGATGCAAACTGGAAGAAGGGTAAGATTTACACTCCCTCTCAGTGGATTATGGGAGATTTCCTTAGTCATTCATTGTCATAAAGGAAACACCAACATAGCTGATGAGAAGTGAAAAGTGGGTAGAAATAGCTGGAGAGGTTGACACGGTCTGTGGTCGGAATCATAAAAAAGGTTTTAGGGATCGTTGGGAAGAAAACAGTGGTGAGGGAAAGAGCAGCTAAAGTAGCCCAGATTACAATCCAGCATAAAACATTAATGGTGGTTGGTATGCTTTTCAGCGTGTTTAAGTACAACTTTTAACAGAAGATAAGGCAATGTGAGGAGACACAGCATTCATCAGCCAGCCTTTGTCTGCATTAGTTCTTGTGGACTTGAAGACATACACACTGAGTGATTTTGGGCTGTCCCAGAACTTTGGTCATGAATCCATACTTGTGGTCCAATTGTGGAAAAAGTCTGCTGGCAGCTGATTTATAGCTTTGGTTAACAAAGACTGCCAGCTTCAAACTCTGACAATGACAGAAATTCGGGCCAAAGTTTGTGTTGTTGTTGTTTAGCCACATTTACAAAACACGAGAGCAGTGCGGGTGTAACATAACATGTGTATGTAGTACTTTCACTTGTAGTAACCCTGATTCTGATTACATGCTTTTACCGGACTAACATTTTCAATGCTGGACTTTTTCATGTAACAGAGAGATCTGAGTACTTCCTTCACCACTGTTCCTCTGCCTATCAAAGTAATTATCTGATTTAATATTTAAGGAGAGGGGTGAAGTCACTGTAGCATATTACAGTCTCTCAGGCAGCAATAAGGAACAAAAACTTTTAAAATGAGCAGGTTTTAATGTGCAGATCTGAAACAGCTGAAGCTGCAGCCCTGTGACCGTGCTCCTTAGATTTTATCTAACCACCCAAATCAGACTTGTATCTACTCAGCTCAGCCTCCCAGGTAATGACAAGTGTAATCATGAGTCAGGACTGAGCTGTGCTACTGCAGCAGCACTGGAACACAATCCAGGAAGTCTTCAACTGTGAACATAAGGACCTCTCCACCAAAAACCTGAACTTTTTAAACACATACAGAATTTAATTGAAACAGCTTTGATGTTTTATTTCATTCATTCCAAGACTTTTCTGGGACATAAGAACATCCTGAGAATGCTGCAGCTCACAGTTTAAAAAAAAAAAAAAACTTTTGGAAACAGTCATCAAGGGATAAGCTCAGCGACAGTCTCACCAATAGAGACACAGGACACCCGAGAAAATGTCCTGGACTGAAAGGAGCCCAAACAAGAGGTCAAGAGACAGAAAGGCCTGTGTGACGGGAAGAGACGTCTTACCATGAAAGCATTTCCCCGAACAGTCAGGCGGCTCTCACACAGCACTGCGAACACACAATCACAGCACCCAAGGAGAAGAGTGGGAATGCTTGCTCCTCAGTCTCGAGTCCAAAAATGAGGTCAGTGCAACAGCAAGACGAGTGTGGGACAGGGCAGAGGCAGACAAAAAGAGTGTGCGTTTGTGTATGTCGGCAAGTCGGTAAGTTGAGTTCCTGCTTGTGACGCGAGGATGAGGGGAAAAAACAGCTTGGCTCCAGTTCCCAGCTAAGACAGGAAAACAGCTGCTGGGAGGGAGGCGGGAAGAGAGGGAACGACAGAGAGGGAGGGAGGGCTTAGCGAGGAGCACGCTCAAAGTCTTTCCCAAGAAGTACAAAACCACCCACTCTCACAGATGCGCCGCCTGGGCACCTCCAGAAAGAGACGTGGACAAACACACACTCTGTTCTCCCACATTTGCAGATTAACAGCTCGTTTCCACTTTGCCACGCTGAACTGCACAGAGGACACAGGGTCAGTGTGGGAGGAGCGGTGGAGAAGGCAACACCCTTTAGACGTCTGTCTTTTGTTATTCAAACATTATTTGTAAATTACTGGTAGTGTTGGCTGGAGTTTCTGAATCAGTCATTTCTCGTTTCGATCTCTGGAGTTGTCTTTCAGCCCTTGGACTTCTTCCCAAGTGACAGTATAAATGTTTACTGTGACAACAAGCAGACTCTATGTGACGCATCATGATTTTTACATTCACCAGGAGCTCACGGTCCTCCTATTTTCCTCCAGAAACTGACTCTTTCTGGCTTTTACTGGGTACATTGATGAAATATAAGTTATGTTGAAACCCTGCCTGCAGCTGATACACTTTTCCTTCAGTTCGTCCTGTCTCGTATGGATCCGCATCTCCATTTTATTTTTACGTTGCTGTTATGTTTACTCCTTCAACTGACAGTCACACTGTCCAACACTGAATGTAGTTTGTGCAGTTCACACATTTTCTGACCATTTGCATCTGTGTGTTTCCCTCTTTAATTTAATTAAAAGCACGTGTGATTAAAAAAAAAGTGTTTATTTGTTTCAGTCTGTTATTTGTCCTTTTAAACAACAACAAGCAGATTTTAAAGAAGACAAACACTGTAGCCAAGCTGGTGACCCCGCAAGACTGTGATTTTCATCAAAAGACTAACTTGTTGGATGGACTAAACACTGAAAAACACAAACATGGCCGTTTCCTGATCTTTTTCTGGCATTTTTGCAGAAACAGTGGTCTCATTGAAAGGACGCTGGCTGGGGTGTTGTCAGTCTGTCCAATCATGGCCTTATCACAACTACAAGTGGCCTGAGGATGGAACCCGAGGACAGGCCATGTCACCTAAAATCATCCAGACTTATCCCATGATCCCAGTTTTGAATTGTGCTCTGTGACTTTCGAAATATGTTTTGGTTAGACGTCAAGCCAAAAAGCTTGGCCCAGCTGAAGAATTCCATGTGGCTTTTTGATATGGAGATGTATGTGCGATAAGCTCAGATCTGACAGGGTACCCCACCCCAGCAGTCTCTCCACTCTGACACCATCCCCCGTTCTTAACCTATGTATTCATGCTTCCCGCCCTCTAATCTTTCTCCCCTGGGAGACAAGAAAGCCTCCTCTCACTTGTGACTCCCCCCACCAACAAATGCACAACAGCGTTGCTCTCTGCATGCTCGCACTGTTCCGCTAAAGGAGTTTTTTTATGCTCAATTCCGCAAGCATTAACACAAGTTGACTTGGATCCAATTAACTCAAGCGAGGCAGCCACGCTGGAGCTTTCACTATACAAAAGAAATGCACACTCACCACGTTGATAACAGATTCGACAACAGATCCGCCCATGCTGAGGGCTGCTTGCTGCAGGACTACCTTGTTTTGACATGGTCTGGTGCAAGAAGCTGAATGACCTCAAGTAGGGATTAAAGAGAGTGAGCCACAACTACACTCAATAACCCTGAGTCTGTGAGCTTGCACGATCATTTGGGGGCTCAAATCATTATGAAAAGACAGAAACAAACACTTAAATTGTCTCATTGACGGCAACAATAAGAACTAGGAGGGCAAATGATAGAGAAAATTGGCAAGAAAACAGAAATAGGGTGATGAAGATAGATCAAAGAATCAATATATAGAAAGAAATAAAGAGTGGATATTTAAGAACACATGACACAGCACTGTTTAACAGTGATGGAAACAAAACAGCATTAAACTTGTAGGCGGCATTATGATTATTCTCCTTTCAGCTCCCATAAAGTGGACAATGTGCAGATCGAAGAGTCTAGTCCACCAAGGTGGTGGGCCGGTCAATAATAGACCCATTTGTCCAGATGACTTCCTGCTCCTCAGACAAAGACACACCCAATATCTGACGATGAGTAGCTGTTTGCTGTCTCCATGTCTCAGTTTACTCAGGAGAAGAATCTGTTGGCAACCATGTGTTGGAAGTGGGAGCCAAAGCAAACCCCCTCTGAGAAACCAGTTCTTTCCCGTGTCCACACATACAGGACCACAATCCAAACAGCAGAGACATAAAGCGTGACCCTGCCTCCATGGCAATGTCTCCCAAGTGCTGGAGAAAAGACAGAAATCTTTTCATGGCAAAGTGTGAGCAGTAAGTTAACTAACTGTGGCATCTTGCAATCCCAAAATGGCCAGTAGAGGAAAAACAATAGAACCAATGAGCTTTTCACTCGGGCGTCCTCCCACAGTTCTGCGACAAGCAGGTGTATGCAACTCAGCAGTTTAATGTGCAGGTAGGCATCTGCTAGTCCGTGTGTTAGCCTTGTGTTCCCTCACTGACTTCTCTCTCTGCCTTCAGTACATGCACATGACGAGATGCTGCAGCCACTGCGGCCCCAAGCAGGACTGAGCAGGTCAGCAGTACAGATGGAGCTCTCTTTGACGTTAGCATTGTGCTCCCAAACACTAATCTAAACTATGTGTAGGCGATTAAGTGTGAGAAAAAAAGATTATTAATGAGAATATGATTGCCACGTAGGAAGAGAGATTGCTCATTTCACAGCTCGAACAGTGAACAACAGTGCCTGCAGAAAAGGCTTGGCTAGGTGCAAGAAAAACAGTCACATGGAGATTTGAACAAAACTAAGAGTGACGCTGTTGAGCTGATTCATTGATAAACATGTAATCAATAAAGTGTTTCAATTATTTTTCAGGCAAAACTGCTGAGAATCTGAAGGTTGCTGCTTCTCAAATGTGAAAATTTGAAAACAATGTGTATTTTGGGTGTTGGGACAGTTCAGGCTAAACAATATTGTGATGGTGAATATGAATATCTGCAGATACTGAGTATGCAGGAGTTTAATTAAGAAGCTTTATGCCTCGCTGTGTGGAAAAGATTTGGATCATTCTTTTATATGTGCGGCAACATCAGGCTTGACTTCAAACCCTGCATTCCTAACTTTGTAACCAAAATGTCACAAACACATGGATATTCATTTACTGAATCATTATTTGTTATTAAGAGAATAAACAATCATGCACCAACAACTTGAAAAGAAATACAAAACTAACAGAAGTACAATTCAAAACCTTTTACTGCAGCAACAAGCAGATCTTTGTCCTCCAGACTTTTTGTGTGGATAATAAGGAGACTGTCGGGGCAGTATCAGTATCAGCATCAGTATTAACGGATTGAATCCTGATAGGGAAATTCCAGTTGTATGGCTGCCATGTTCACATAAAGTAAGCAGGCAGATACAAGAGCTGTTGTTGCAGCATGGCTGTGTTGGCTGGAGCTTCTGAAACCAAAAGATTTTAGTAGTAACAATAGAAACACCTGTATGGTGTAACGCACTCAGTGACTCACTCCCTGACTTCTAACAGAATATCTGATGTCAACACGTGACTGTCTGGAGGGGTGTTTACATAGGATTATCAGTTTAACTCAGTAATTCATGCTAATTTGGGGAAAATCTGATTCATAAAAGGAGGCTTAAATAGGTCCGACTCAAGTTATCATGGGAAATTCTCTCTCCCTCCACTATAACATGGTCACACTAGTTGAAGGTTTAGCTTCACCTCAAGCTTAACCAGTTTTAAAATCAATCTGTCAGACTGAAACAGTGTTTTCTTTAATGTTCCTGCTCTACTTGTGTCAGAGTCTGAGCTTTCTGCTGGTTTACAACAGGCTACCGAAAGCTCTCCTTTGCTTTGCAGTGGTCAGTGTCACATGTCAAACATGCTGTCATTCACTCAGCGCTGAGCACAAACAAACGTTTCAGCTGTTTACATGTTAGGCTGAATGTTGTGAGGCTGCTCTTCTGAATTTTCCGTTCAGGTTGTGAAAAGCTCATCTGGCTCCAGTGTACAGTTTGTGGCTGTGGGATTCTTCTTATACTTTTACTGCTGTGCTGCAGGGATCACAGACTGCCACAGCAACCTTAGCAACATGGATTTATTGTTAATTGTGTTGTATGGGTGGCAAAAAGGTAATTTTATGTATGTAGAGTGTTTATGTGTTTTCTATCTCATTTGTTTCTAGTACATTGAGTTTACCTGTGCATGAAATGTGCCATACAAATAAAATTGTGTTGACTTAGGTGGTGCTTTGGAGGTGTTTGCATTATATATGGTGTGGCCTATAAACACAGCACCTTGATCATCCTCGTGTCAGCTTTAATGAGCAAGCTATATTTACTTTTAGCAAAGGCATTGATTCTGTACCTTTAATTCTTGCATCACTACAAAGACATGGATAACTGTGAAGTGTGCTGCAGCAGTTCGGTTAGTGGCGTAAGTTGAAACCTTAGCCAAAATTCTCTAAGCCTGTAGTACATATCACCAGCACCTGTTGAAATATTTAGCAGCTGCGTTGGATCCATTTCCCTGTGCCTACAGGTAAGGCCAAACCAGTCTGATCGGGTTTCGGAAACTGGGTTATAGAATGTGAGGAAGATCACTGAAATGACTTGCTCTGTCTTCACATCACTAACAATCAGCCACTTGCAGCCACCAGCGTGATGGGTACTTTGTCATTTTCAAACAAAGGCATATCACACACTTGCTGCGGCCACTATGTTTTCAGTCTTTGCTGAATGATCAAAAGTCATCCTTCCATCACCAGCAACATCATCTAACACAATGCATGCTTTGAGCAGCTCTGGCGGTTTGAGCAGCTAATAGTACAGTGAAGGATGTGCTGCAGCACATAATGAAGGTGGATGAGCAGAGTTGGTTGTGGGAAGGGAAGCTAACCTCTTCCATCAATCCATCTGAGTGCCGGCATCTTGAGAAAAGTCGACAGAGCACAGATCACACGAAAACACACAAACGAAAGGTTTGATTAAATGTCAATGATCAATGTCTGCCCATTGATGGAGGGGTTCTATTACATTTGAAGGGAGATTTTTTTTTCTGGAAACCAAATAGCATACATGTTTGCCTTATGGGTTCTTACATACTGCATATTCCATTTACAGCAACCAAGAAAGAGGTGGTGCTAACATTAGAAACAATAGCTTGCAGAGCATCTTAATGAGCTCAAACACTGAATACTCAACAGCCCAATTAAAGGTCTGACATAATGTTTTGCATTATATATACATTAAGAGCCAATACAAAACTGGTTCTCCTGAGAAAATCTGTGTTGTCTTGGGTACAGTTCAAAATCAGGCCGGGATAAAGCAATTCAAAATTAGATGATGGTGACAGAGAGATAATGAAGGAAGAATAAAAGAACAGGAGAGAGACCCCTGCTCTCTTGAATAATCATGAGCTTGTGCAATCTTAACGTTTAATATCAAGACCACTCCTCATCCATTATTAAAAAGACGGGGGGGGTGTCCCCCCTGTCACTGGCGTTTTAAGTTGGTGATCAGTTCAGGGAAATAATGCTGCAACAACTCTGTGGGGTGCACACACACACATACACAAATATAAGTGGAAAAGCTGTGTTAGTACCTCTTGTTGTGCGTTTGGGCTTCAAGTTAAGGATGTTAATGTGAATCACTGCAGCCCAGCGATCCGTGTGACAGACAGGGGAGGACACATTACCAGCTCCCTGTGGTCAAAAGCACTACTTCACTCTTTAAAAACTCCATCCGTTAAGTAAAGCACTCAAAATGCCGCCTGCTTTTCCTTAAGTGGAGTAGCAATTCTGTCTGCTGAGTCTTACAAGTCTTCCCCGACAAAACTTGAGCCACTTGAAGAGATCAGCAGCAATCAGACAGTTTATATGTACTCAAGAAATCAAATCATTCTTCGCCTTTGACAGTAACACCATTTCTAAAACATGCAAATGAGAAGAAAGGTCTGGTTTATCTGGTCATGTGACTAATAGAAAGCCAGCTAACACAGACCTCTCCCAGTAACCTGGTTTCCTGTGTGCATGTAAATGCAGTGAATGAGACATCATCACTGATTAATATGAACTGCCAGTCTCAATTCCCTCCTTTCACTCCTTTTTACACACAAACACACAATTCAGCAAGGGGTGTTATCTTGATAATTATGCATTCAAATGAGCAATGGAGGGAATGTTTGGCATCGAAAGGAGTGCTGGATTGGCACAGGATGGGTTTGGATGGCACAAAAGTTGTGAAATTAATCTGTTATTTTTGAGGCCATGTGGTTTCTCACACTGATTAAATGAACCTCAGAACATCAAGCACCAGCTCTGCTCTTAGAAGATCAAGGTCCCCTAAGGTACCGAGTTCATTAGAAAACTTAACCTGCTGAAAAAGTGTATCACTTCATCTACTAATGAAAACTTAATAAACAGGAGATGGATTAGCAAAAAAAAAAAAAAAAAAAAAAAAAAGGAAAGAAAGGAGAGAAACTAATTTTGCCATCACTTATTTGACATTTGCCCATAATGCAAGGGTTAGTGTTCGTTTTTTGAGCTAAGTTGCAGGTGTAATGGCTTCACAAATGATCTGCTGCTGCAGTATGGAGGCAGCAGGGTGCATCTCTTCCAAATGATCAGCCCTGGAGGAAAAACAAGTAAACACATGCAGGCACACATGCACTCATCCAACTAACGGATCCAGGCCCTGATAGTGTGTGGTCTGATGAGACAGCAGGATGGCTTACATGGCTTTCATAGTAGCCGTCTCTCCAATGCCCCTCACTCCTCACCACCTGTTTCCTCCCACTCAGCTCGCACACAGCACCAGTTACAGTCAGTGAGCTGGTGCAGAAACAAAAGTCAAGGTGATCTAAATGATGGAGAGAAATTCCTCAGCAAACAGATTACCGCTGAGGAAGCAGTCCTCTTTATATTGGTGAAAACAAAAGAGTCTTCTCCAGTCAAAACACCACTACAGCGGTGTTTCCGCCCATGAGATGATGATGATGACGAAGAAGTAGATGAAGTAGAGGAGGAAGAAGCTGAGGACAACCACAGGATGCAGTTAAAAGGGCTTCACAAAAAAATGAAGGGAACAACATAAAAGCACATAGAGGTACACAAAGCAGTAAAACATGCAAAGTCATTATAGGAGTCAGAAAGTAAAATCAAATCCATAAATAAGTAAGTAGTAAAAGATCAAGAGCCATGGCTAAAAACATAAAAGGATACAGCCAATGAAACAAGAGCACGGAAATACAATTAGCAAACCTGTCTGGTAAAAAGACGAGGCCATGGGCAACAGGAGTGTTTAAAGTCACTCACAGAATCTGATTATGGGACATGCAGTCGTAGTATGTTCCAGAGTTTTGGGGCATAAGCGCTAAAGGCTGCTTCGGCAAGTCCTTGGAACAGTTAATGGTCTACTGATCACGGTGGTAACTCCACATGAGCTCTCAAACACCTGAGATTTAACACGCTCTGCATGAGGAAAGAAGAGGCCAGCTGAGGTGACAGAAGATGCCTCCCTTCAAAGTTTGGCTTGGATTATGGAGAACTGCAGCTTGTCATGATTTGACATTTTTAATGACGGTTAGAGGGAGGAGGGAGCGAACCATTTATCAGTACAAAGCCCCTAGGAGACTACAGCTCTCCATGGTTTCTGCCTCATTTACCTTCTCTCCTTACGACCCCATGTGATTCAATCCAAAGACATTCCAGAGGAACCGATCGCTTCTATTGTCTCAGTCAGACTTGTACATGGGCCCAGGCTGAAACAGCAGCCGTCACAGTGACTATTAAATATACAATAAAGATGCATGCATAGTGTCAATGTGGTGTGAAGATGAAAAACTGTGTTAAGAGCCCTCGGGCACTTCATCGCCCCGTCCTTGTAACGCTGAATGCAACTGAATGCGGAAGAAACCATAAATAAATCACCAAATACTTACAAACCATGCACAGCGACAAGATCGACAATGGATCATTTAGATCACTGCTGAGATAAATATCTACAGTCAGCCAACACAGCTGACAGCATGAAGCTGTTCTTGCCCTTCAACGATTGTCATCACTTTATAGAAAAGAATAAAGAAATAGGAGACGTTGCTGTGAACTACCACAGCAAAGCAGAACTGCTGCCTCCATTTTGATAGTAGGTCGTTTTGAGGTCCACTCCCTATGTTACTTTATGCTCTTTACATGGGTCATTGTTATAAAAGGTAGGTCAGCTCGAATTCTATGAATTATTGACGTCATAATACTCTCTGCTCCAAGCAGACGTTTCAGTGGACAGTCATTCTAAAAGCAGGTATTTTATGGTATGGTGCTTTTTTTCCACAGTAACAACTTACGTTACACATCACCAAAACTCTTCTGATTTGCTTCGATCTGCAGCCACAGTTGGCGAACATGTCGCATCATGAACTAAGCTGTGATGAAGTGTTTGTCATAGATGTACACGTGCAGGCTGGCCTGAAACCAGAGATCTCTTTCTTCCTGTCCTTTGTTCTTTGGGGAAAGTCAAGAAAATTCTAAAGCTTTTTTGATGTCGGCACATTTACGCCGCTTGTTTTGACTCAAAATGGAGCATGGTTCACACCATCTATCACACTGGTTTCCCATTCTCAAATAAACACACACACACACACACACACACACACACACACACACACACACACACACACACACACACACACACACACACACACACACACACACACACACACACACACACACACACACACACACACACACACACACACACACACACACACACACACACTCTCTCTCTCTCTTTCTCTCCTTCCCAGTAAGAGCGTTATGGTGACAAGTTCTAAAAACAAAAAATGTGGCATGGATCTTAACCGGGAGGCATGTTAGCAGATCAAAAGCATAATGTCACTTTATTGGCTAAGTTACCCATTAAAATCAATGGCTAATGTGCCACAAGTGTCTGCTTTGATCGAACCTCTTCCTTTCCAAATGCTCCAGAAACACTCAAGAGACATGTTGGTTTGTTCTAACCTCAGCAGAAATCACGTGCTACTTTTGCAGCATTTTTCAGTTTGCGTGCACCCTTAACACAATACATGACCTACATAAGGTTAAACAGGAAAGATTACAAGCATTCTTCACATAGAGCCCACTGCTGTGACAAAAACATCCCGACATCTTTAAGGGGGAGCCAGGAGGCAACAAAGCTGGTGAATGGCAGCGGAGCAACAGGATTCTGACTAAAGCACATCTGTGAGACACATAGGACAAGTCAATTATTCATGTCAGTGTAGTGTGACTAAACAGCAGCGAGGTTCATGAGATGCTTGAGCCTAGATGTGAGGGTATGTGTGTGTGTATTAGCATGTTTAAGTGACATTAGACGAAGTGTCTAACTTTAGTGTCTACTTTCTGAATTAAAATATACACGCACGCACGCACGCACGCACGCACGCACGCACGCACACACTTAAAAGGGGGGGGCTTGTCTTTTACAAATTTGACGTCAAAAACATTAACACATACCTACACCTGAGGAAAAACAAGCTGATAAAAACTAGTTGTACTACATCACAAAGCAAAGCACTGCACTTACAGGCTTGTATGAAAACACTCCCTATTACAAGCCTCCGCTTCAGCATGTATGTGTGTTACTGTGTGTTGCTCCTGCTATGCTCCATTTGTTTCTGCACACTGACAGAAAGCAGACGTGTATGACGGCATTTCCGCACCAACATGCACACACAGCGCTGCACGTGAGGTCACCTGAGGTGAGATGACTCACAGTGCTTGTGTGTATGTGGATTCTGCCCTCACGATGACCCAGTGGTTTGGGCACACTGTTTTGCATGGCAGATTGTTATGGCAGGAAAAACGACGGGGACAAAGAGCACGAGGAGAAGGGATAGTGTGGGAGGAGGAAAACGGCGCGAGTTAGGGGGGAAATGTCTGGTTTAGAACATCAGAGGAAACTTCCTGCTTCCAGGTCATATTCCAGCTTTTCTTTTACACACAGCCGAGTACAAAGATGAGCTGTCGGCTTTTATGCAACTGTGCTGTCAGATTCTCTACGTACAGCTGTGCATGTATAAACAGAATAAGGAAGAACCTCACATTTCATGAGCTTATAAAAGGTTAGCCCCAAAAATAGACATGAGCTGGACAAAGTGGGACAGAAATAATCTCTCAGTAAAAAGCCACTATTTCACACACCAAATGACTGACACTAATGTTTAGACTTGTTAAAAGTACATCCATTTAACTGAACTGAACTTGAACTAAACCACCTTATGATGTGCACCTCACATACTGCCTGCAGTGCATGCTTGTGCATGATTATGTTACTGGAGTGAAAGTATTTTCAGGCATCGGAGTCTGACATCAAGAAGTCCATGGAGAGGGTTGTTTTTTGTTATTGTTCTTCAGTATAAATGTTAAATGAGTCAAATAATTCAAGTTAAACTTAACTTGTTCAAGTTATTGATTTTTTTTTATTTCTATAGGTTTCTATAAGGTTTTACAGTTATGTATATATATTATGCCACGGCAAACACAGCCTGCGCAAATAACTCCCATATTTCCATTTTATTCTCATGACTTCCTGTTTCTTCCATGAATATGCCCCCTTGTCACATTACACTGCTACATGAGATGCTGTGAGCGTCCGTAAAACTCTGATGAAAGGTACAACATGATCAGCACAACTGAGATGGCTTTTCTGAGGATTCCTCTGGTTTTCCAAATTCTAAACAAAATCAATGACATCACACTGTTTTAATTGCCACAACCATAATTTTGTCTCTCATCTCTGCTTGTAAGAGCTTGGGATGAGGGCGTCAGTTACAAGAGACTTTCTACAGCAAACTAAATGTGTGTGAGAATTTATTAAGGCAATCACTCGATCCATCCATTGCTCTTACCACTAGCAACCCTCCTCTTCCCTCAGCTACTCCTGTATTCTACCCACCACCTCAGTCACAGCGTCCACTTTAGGGATGTCAGTTTCAGTTCATTTTGCCTTCAATAGCCCGACAGCCATTAACCAGTAACTAACTGGTTAATTTTGCATTGAGGTTCATGCTGGACTGCATCTCCCAGTCGGTCATGTACTGGAAGATTTCAATTTCATGTACAAGTGGGAGACAATCCAGTCAAATATTATCTGCCTTTATGGACCGATTTCCCACGTTCTTGTGCCTTAGTGATTAATGGGGACGAAGGTTTTTGAAACTGGTCCAGGATTGAGCGAAAGCGCTGCAGCAGGCAGCCGCGAAACAGGCTGCTATGTAATCCTTCTGTGCGTTTGTGCGGTGTCGAAGCACAACAAATTAAAGTGTTTGTTTTCACCACTGACAGGCTCCGATTGTTACTCTAAGTGTCTGTCAACATGATGAAAAGAATCCCTACAGAGACAGACCTTTTTGTTGAAGAGTAAGATCCGTTCTGTTTAAGCAGAAACAGCCGCGATGTCGCCCCCGCCAAAGCCACCAGACTCCATTCTCAGAAAGAAAGATTTTATCATCAGAAAACACAGTTCATTCAACCTCAGCAGAAACAAAATAAAACTGACCAAAACCTCCTTGGTTCATCTTTCACTGTTCCAACACTAACCACCAACTCTGATTTGGTTGGCCCTGGCGAGCTTGACATTTAGCTCATCCTTCATCTCCTCAAAGTGTTTTTCAATGTCTTTAGTCACAGCAGGTCTAGTCGGTAAAACGTACTAAGGTTCGAGGTACAGAAACAGCTCTTCCAATCCCTTGCCATCTACCGCACACTAAGTTGGTGATAGCCTCGGACCACAGCACATCACACTGTGTGTGTATGCAAATTAACCTATAGAGAAACAAGCATAACCAGTCAAAAATGTTCTTGGTGGTTAGCCAATTAATGGTTAACCATTGACATCTCTAGTACCCTTATGCCATCTGACTCAATCTGTCCATCATCCAACTTTTCTGTGTTGGTTCCTGCAACTCTACTTGGAGTGCTTAGAGAACCAACACAAAAGTTTTCATCTACTCCCGCCATCCAAGGGAGTGAAGACCCAGTGGATTAACTTGATAGAAATGTCCATATAACAGCAGCTGGAAAAGGTCATATGTATGCACTAATTATTTTACATCATATTGCTTTGAGGGTCAATACTACGCACTTTAAAACTGAAGCTCAGGGATGGATCAATACTGACTTCAAACTTAGAACCTGCAAGTTTTGCCATTTTTATGCTGCTTTAATGTTTATTTTGCTGGTTAGTCTGTTGAATTTGGTGTTAGCACATTCTGTGGCTAATAAGGCATCTACAGCAGAGCCACATGGTGGAGCAATGTTGGAGTATTTAATATTGAGGGACACTGAAGAGATCCTGTGTGAACATTAAGCCTCATTTGAAGCCAATTAAATAACCAGAGTTGCAGGTCGGATGCGGGAAACTGTTTTTCACGTTGCTTTTTGTGTCATCACACATAGCCAGAGCTAACGTTACCTCCACCCTTCATACAGCAACACAAGCTCAGCTGGCTCTGTTGTTACAGGAAAGCCTCCTCTCTATGTGTCTGTTGCTGTCGTATGTAAATGTACTTGATAGACATGGCCTGTGGCACACTGTTGTACTTCTAAAATATACTTTGTTGTAGAACTCTGAAAATGAATCACATTACATATACTAATTAACCCACATTCTGGGGCAAGCCTCTCCTCCCTTGTGGATGTAGCCCTATAACTTCTCATTCCTATATGAATGAAGCTAATTTGGAGCAAATTAACAAATCATTTTTTAATAATTTTTTTTTTCCTTCTGAACATCCATCCATCCCATTTCTATACCACCTATCCCTTTCGGGGTTGCGGGGGGGGGGGGGGGGCTGGAGCCTATCCCAGCTGTCAACGGGCGAGAGGCGGGGTACACCCTGGACCTGTCGCCAGTCGATCGCAGGGCAACACACAACAGACAAACAGCCATTCACACTCAGTCACGCCTACGGGCAATTTTAGAGTCACCAATTCACCTGATGAGCATGTTTTTGGTCTGTGGGAGGAAGCCGGAGTACCCGGAGAGAACTGGGACGAACATGCAAACTTTGCACAGAAGGGCCCCGCCCGGGGATCGAACCGGCAACCTTCTTGCTGTGAGGCACACGCACTACCTCAGTGCTGCCCCCCGTCTGAACATATGTTCCCTTACATTGTTAATACATTGGGGTGAAAAGAGGCTGAATAATGTTTTCAGTCGAGTGCTGCTTTTATTTTTGTAATAACGCAAAATAAAATCTGTCACTGTAAAAAACAATGATACTTGGTCCTGCAACCAAACTTCCAAGAACTCAGACAGACGAAGACCAATTGATGCACACTTCATGTTTTCTGTGAAAACACACCATAACGGCTACAGCCAATGGCCAGCTCACTGCAGTTGTTCACCTCGTGTCTTCCCAGTTACTGCAACTGGATTAGGAAAATTGGTGCATAGTGTGAAATATAGTGCTTTTCCTTCAACATTTCACTTTCGACAAACTTGTACAACATACCCAGAGCAAAATCCAGTGTCAAAGTGCTACGAGGCATACATATGCAAGAACTTAAGGAGGCTACATTTGAACACTGCTAGCTAGTGTGTCCTTTCCCTCCTTTTACATTATTTCCAGGGCTTTTTTTGCTGCCAGTGAGGTCAGAAGCTATTGTATCATCCAGTGCTAACTTTAGTGAATACATGGTGAACATAACCACTGTCAAGAGTAGTTTTCATTCACAGGAGTAAGCAGCTCAATGCAGCACATAATGCAGAGCTTCAGTGGACCAGTATAGAAACATGTGGGTGGAAGTTTCTTCCAGGAGGAGCGCTTTACACCACATCCTTCAGATGTGAAAGATAAACAGCCCTAGTAACTCGAGTGGTACACCCCTCTCTCTGTCTCTCTCCATAGGGAGGAACATCCGTCATCTGCCTGAGAATCCGATCTTTAGCACACATCACTCACCCAGCAGCGACAGGCAACACCAGCTGACATGTGCAGTAATTCTGTTACCATGCACACCATGCCTAAGGAGGGAAGTGATGATTTGCTATAAATGGGTAAGCAGATTATGAAAAACTATTTTGCTGAAAAAGGTCTAATGTCCCATCTAATCAATACTGGCATTCTGAAGCCAGTGAGGATGTGCTACAATAAGAGACACACTGATGACAAGGTGGGTAGCTAGAGCTTAGCGTTGCTTTATCCAAGATCCCCTCCGGTACAAAAAAAAAGTCCACAAAATAACCCACCCGATACCCGCTGGCACCACTGAATGTTCCTACTTTGCATGCAGTTCCCGCTGTTCAATCAACCATATCAGGACAGGGCAATGAAAACAGTTGATGGATTTTTTTTTGGCTTTGTTTCTCCCCACACAACAGTGACAGAAGCAGTAGAGCAAATCTATGTGGTATTTAAAAAAGGTGCCAAAGCGCAGCTGCGGCTAAAAACAATATTCCCTGCAGTGAAACTCATCCAAAATTATTTAAATGGCTTTCAAGAGCAACTAAACATGAGTGGCAGCGATTTAAAAGAGCAATTCAATTTAGTGTGAGCCACGCGAGTGATTAGATTCTATTACACTGAGCAAACACACGAGCACTGCTGGCCTTTTAAAATGACCTGCTGTCCCGTAAAGCCCAGGCGTGGCCCTGCTCAGCACCGGATTGCTCTTAATGGGATTTCACAACATTAACATTCTGTTGAGTCAGCATCAGACACACTGGCTACAGTGCCCCTTTAGTGAAACAGCCCCGTCTCTGACTGTGTGTGTACTACTGGGTGGGTGGGTGGGTGGGTGGGTGGGTGTGTGTGTGTGTGTGTGTGTGTGTGTGTGTGTGTGTGTGTGAATGGGAGAGCGTGTCATGGTGGGGTGTGACTGGGTGCATAGTGCGGACAAATATCAAACATGCTTTGACGGCCTCCAGGAGATAACTGTTGTGTGTGGAGATCAAATATTTCTATCTGGAGGAAAAACATCTCTGGACACGATGCAGCTGCCTGACCAAAATTCATGAGCATTTCCTGTTGGGAAATGGAGTTAAATGCCATTCTGTTGCAGTCCTTTCTCTGGACACTGCTCTTTCTGGAAACCTTTTTGTCACTTTTATGGCAGATTTTAGTCTAATGCTGAATATCTTTGGGTCAGTCAGGCAAGGCATTTCATGACCTTTCATTTTCTTTGGCTCTGGGATATTCTTATGGTTATTTGTTGTCATTTAATAGACCAAACAATTTATTCATTAAGAAACTGACAAATTTATAATTAATACATTAATCACAGCTGTCAAAGTTTATTTAGATTTCCAAAAATTTCCTTCCAAATGGGAAATGTTTCATTGCCACAATGGCAGAACAAACTGTGTAATCAACCCAATGTCACAGAAAAGGTCAATCTGCTGTTCGTCATCTTCTTTTGGTCTACAAATGAGGTGCCTTAATTAGGAGTTAACATAAATCAGCCCTGTCAGATTCTGTGATCAAAAAAGTGCAACTTCTTGGAGGTAAAAACTTGACAATTGAGCGTTGTGAACAAGGGATCTCTCGCCGATATGCAGAGAAAAAGAAGCAGAACATGGTGAAACCTCGCTTCATGATCAGCGTCAGGGCCGCCTTTCTGTCAGCCGCAGGAGACTGAAGGGAGAATAAGTATGCTGTTACCTGGGTGTCACCCACAGCTGTCATTACAACTGATTTGCTCCTTGACACAAGAGGGACAGCTCAGTAGCACGGCAATCATTTCCCACCTCATCTGTCAGCATTAATTCACTGAACATCCTGACAGTGACGTTGTGATTAGTTCATCCAAGTGTCACCACCAGTGCACGGCTACGCTCTCAGGCTGACTGCTGATTGGAAAATGTTGGATGTTAACCTCCAAGACAACATGACGCTTTGCTGCCTGGTGTAAGAGGCACTCGTGTGCTCACCTGCAGTGATGTACACTCATTGTCATATCTCATATGTTCAGTGAACGTTGGTATTTTGTGACCAAAATACAGAGTTTTTACAATTAAAAAAATAATAATAATAATAAAAAAATCAACTTCTTGGTGCACTCTGGTGGACAAACTATGTAACGGTGAAAATGTTTTCCAATTACTTTAATACTTGATTACTTTACTCTTGTCACTCATCTGCCAACATATATACCAGCACTGCTCTATTTGCAGTAAGATCATACTGGCTGGCATGTCAACCTGTCCGATGGACTTAAATATAAATATAATAATATCAAATATTGATATTGGTATCTGCTTCAAAATTCCAATTATCTGTTAGGGTTTCGTGTAGATGGTTCATACCAATGTAAGGAATTAAATAACGTTTGTTTCCCAGGGATCCAATCCAGTTCAATCACCAGCATCTCTCATCTGTGACATTTTTTTTTCCAGCCAGGAGCTACAGTAAGATCTGCGGATGCAGCAATAATTAGTGTCAGCCAGTTCATCAGCACACATGACCCCGTCCCAGACGGTTAATAGCGATGTCCTTCTGCACCTTCTGCTTGGATCCTGAGAGACTCTGGGTGAATTAAACATGATCGAGAACTGCTGACCTCTGAATACTGCGACCTGGGCGCGTTGATGCCCACCCACCCACACGGCAACACAAGGGTCAAATGATGTCACAGTGGTCACAGGGTTAAACCCCAGATGGTGGGACATAGAGTGCAGGGGTCAATAGTTCCTCTATGGCAGGAGCATATGACCTGGCTTTCAACAGTACATGGAAGCTAATTAAAATTGAAACCATGTGTCAAACTGGCTATGATGGAGCTGTCCTAGAGTCTGCTTACGTGTTAAAGGGTTTGGGTTTTTGTTTACTGCACCAACCACAACTGAAAACGAGACCAACAACCACAACAGTGAGCCTCGCAACCACATCAGCCATTTATGTTCTTCATCTCACCATCTGCTGCGATCCGCCCACACAAATCTCTCACAGCACTTGATCAGGACAGTAGCCTGCCAATGCCCAGGAGGGCAAAGCAGATGGTGCGGTTGGTTCCAGGCAAAGCATTTAGCCTCTGAATAGCAGGCAAACTTCAAATCGATCGGGAAGTCAAATAGCCCGCTTGGAGGGCAGCAGGCTGCCTCCTTTGCACACCTGCACTAAGTCAAAGCCTGGAAAAAAGAAACTGTCTGCTCCTGCTTAGTTTAATCAAAGCATAAGCAACTTCAAATGCTGGCAACATAACCACGTTAGACCGAAGAAGAAATTAACTGGAAGGAAAAATGTTGATTTGTGCATGAATGAGGCATAATAAAGTATTCCTTTAAAGCAGCCAAGTGGTCTGCGACAGAACACACTGCCTCATGTAAACACGTCTGTCGGGCATGAAGGAAAACAGCGAGCCGATTCAATATCTGGCAGGTAACTTAGCCGTATTGCCATTATCCACAAACGACAGAGCATGAAAACACAGCTGGACACATTTAATGTGTCGCTTGTTTCTTCTTGATGTTTGGACGCGTGAATGACTTCAAGTCGGTACATAAAGGCTGTATTTGTTTCTGACTCATACCTACTGCTGCGGCACCAGTCTTAGCTGTGAGTTTAGTGCGTGACAAAACTGTTCAATAAGTTAAATGAATAGGTAAAATAAGCGACTGGCTTTTAATAGTTTATGCCGAAATGTTGTATTCATACTGAACAGTCAGAAAATGTCTTACGTTTAGTTCCTTGGTGTGTTTGTTTGTCTAGCAACGACGAAGCACGAAAACCAGCAAACACCTAATAGAGTTCGGGGGAAGCTCTGCTATCCTGGCGGGGTGCAAAGGAAATATATCGGCGCTATCTTTGCCACAGAAAACACAGGAGGAAAGTTTGAGACAGTGGTTCTCTGCTTCTGACAATGTACAACGACAAAATAACACAGTCACGATGCTTTTACGGTGGTTTTCGGCGCCATAAGACCCTCGTGCGGAAGAGAAAGAAACCTTAAACTTACCGTAGGTTACCTTCCAACCAGCGTATCCAACGTAAGGTTTCGAGAAAGGCGACTCGACAAAGCTCTCACGACGCCAAGTTTCCTCAGCAAAACCAAGCAGCCGGGTTTAAGACGTGCTGTGGCATTGAACAGTTAGAGGAAAGTGCTGAAAGTAAAACAAAGCCAGCCTCTACGAAGTCAATAATTGTCCGTGCTGGCGAAGTGAAAGGACGTTTCACACTCAACGGGCGGCTTTCTTTGTTCCTCCTGCCCGCAGCCTGTTCCGTGGATATTATCACCGTTCATGTGTCCCTGACAGCCGCTGATTGGCTGGAGGGTCGGGATCAAGAAAAGGTGACTGCCGTCAAGCTCCCCACAATGACAACACGATTTCCGATCACGACGTCCAGATCGAGACGCTTTTATAAAAACGCTGTTTCTATAGTCAGTGTATTTGCATTTAATATACTGATAGAACGTTTCATCACAATTTATACATCTATGTCGCAGAGAGTTTTCGTGTTTTTCTCATGTTGTTGAAGATTAGTTTTCCTAAACGGGACTAATTTCATGCTTTTATTTTGTATACATCTGTGCGGAGTTTCCTGTTAATTCTAGCTTTTTAGAAACGTGAAGCAGGGTGGAGGCCACTTCATGCCTTACATAGTTTTATTCTGAGCATAATCACGATCTGTCTGCAGCTTCTTTTGGATAACAAGTGCATTACTTCTCATTTCTCCTCAGACACACTGATTGTCATATAAAAGTGCGTGTGTGTTTGTGTATACAAAATGAATATTTTTATATATATGATCGATATATCAAATGGGATGTCTACATGAAGTACTACTTTTCACATGCTTTTGATTAGTGCCCCTTTAAACATAATTCCATATTTAATGGTAGAATGCCTTTAAGCAGTTATTAAGTAGGAGCTACTGAATTTATGGATTAAACTCACGACTATGACATCAACACTGGGGTTTGTTTGCACTCAGGTTAGTGCTCAGAGGTTTCACTGTAACAACTGCGACTGGACCCACAATACAGCGTAAACAGTCGTGCCACAGCGTATCAAGTCTTATCTAACAGAAGGGTGATGTGTGATCTGATGATCCAGTATTTTAAGATTCTCAGTAAATTCCTTTGTCCCAGTCCAATTACGAAACACATCTATTTGTATCTCAGCTACAACAGTATCGACAGCAGATTTAACATGAGCAAGCAGGCTGAGTCAATAAAAAGGCCTGGATGAAATTAGGCTCATTGTGAGAACTAGACCATGTGCTCCCTGAGCAGCTGGCCTCAAATGAATTCCAAAGAGAATCAGGGAGTTGAAGTTGATGGGTTTAACACAGCAGAGACCACTTGCCTGTCAGTGTAAAATGCAGTTGATTTTCTTCGATCCTCGGCAGTCATTACAGGTCAACAATTTGATGAACACGCTTATTCGTTGTCTAGCCTGAAGTTAAATGAGCACAACAGTTCCACTCATGTCAGGTTGCCTGTCCATCAAATATGAATCTGGGGCCCGAAATGGTTAGCTAAGCTTAACATAAGGACAGGAAACAGGGGGAAGACAGACATTAGAGTACTGTTATATAGAAGTATTCCTTTCCTTCTAACTATCTATCACGACTAACAGTAAACGTCTCATAAAGTCACAAAGTTGATCTCAGTGAAACAGAGACAGTTTCAACTGCTCATGACTCAGAGCTCCCATGCTGTGTGTGTGTGTGTGTGTGTGTGTGTGTGTGTGTGTGTGTGTGTGTGTGTGTGTGTGTGTGTGTGTGTGTGTGTGTGTGTGTGTGTGTGTGTGTGTGTGTGTGTGTGTGCGCGTGCGTGCGTGCGTGCGTGCGTGCGTGCGTGCGTGCGTGCAGTGGATATGGTGCTGGGGAAGAGCAGCTCAAACTGGATCCTCTTCAAGTCCGACACACAGTTTGCATCAGATGTTTTGATTCTCTGCCTTTCATTACACTGTCTGCCTCAGTTCCCTCTGCGTCCATTCTTCCCTTTCCCCCTCTCTTTTCCCCTCCATTTCCCCGGCTGTCTGTCTTTATCCAACCTCTCGTGTCACTTCTTCATCCTGTGGGTCCCTCGCTCTCTACAGACCGATTGTGGAGCCGGTCATAATTGGATGGTGCACTGACAGCCAAACAATGTCACTGAATCACCATGAGCATTTCTGCTTGTTAGAAAATATAGAGGAGTACTTTGTCTCAACTTGGCTGAACTTCCCTTCACTTTGCCTCGCATATGTCGTGATTTGTGTATGCGTGTGCATGTCTGTGCCATAGAGAGATGTCCCTGAATTCACCCAAGCCAGTGTTCTTCTCACAGACGGGGGAGCGTTAAAACAAAGAAATGTGCTGATGTGTTCTGTGAATGCATTTGATTTCAAGTTTTAGTCTAAAGTCACCCAGCTGACTTAAAATGTTCATACCAGTATTTGCTGCATCTGCTTGCTGGAAATCAGTGTTGCACTAGATAGAATGGTTTGTTACACAACCATGTGGGAAGTTGTCATTGGAAACTATTTGGAAAAGAGCAAGCATTCTCAAAAAATACCTGACAGGTGATTTGATGAGCCATTCATCTATCACCGTTTATCACTAGCTAAGTTAAACCAATCAGATCAACGGACCATGTGATGTACTAGAACTCTCACATTAGCCAATCAGGAGAAGAGCAAAAACTTCTTTTCCGATGCATCCACACAAAACGGACAGGGCTGGAAGAACAGGAAAATCTGCCATTATTCCAGCTTGTGAGTGCTCATGGTCAGTCCCAGTGCTAGCATTGTGGTCATAGCAGATAAAAAACATATTTTCTTGTGTAACATATTTGTGGCAGTTTGTTAGCAAGGGGAGGAAGATACTGACAAGAAGTAGATTTCTCTCTCCTTTTTAAAGGACCAGTGTAGGATTTAGTGCCATCTAGTGGTGAGTTTTCAGACTGCAATCAACTGAATACCCCTTGCCTCACCCCTCCCTTTCCTCCCTTTCCAAGCATGTGGCCACAAACCACCCCCCCGCCCCCCCCCCCCCCCCCAAAAAAAAAAAATACAAAAGGCCCTCTCTAGAGGCAGTGTTTGGTTTGTCCATTCTGGGCTGCTGTAGATTCCCGCTATAAATACAAAGGGCTCATTGTAAGGTCATGAAAGCACAACAGTTCTCATTTTCAGGTGATTATACACCAAGGAAAGCAAACTTATGAATATCACATTCCATTTCTGTCACAATCTGCCAATAGATCCACCTAAATCTCACACACCGGTCTACTTAAAGCTTATCGCTGTACATCCCAGAGTGACAAGCAGCAGCAGGTTTTTAATGCTCTCTGAGTCTCTGGGGCGCTGCTTTAAATTCTGCTGTTCTTCCACGAACCAGTACCATCATTGGTTTTGCTCCTCACTTGCTTGTGATCTTTGTTGGGATCCCAAACATAAAGTGGAACAGACAACCAAGACCAGCAGTGCCGAGAGGGAAGATGACAATTACGTGAGTATTTTTGTCACCTAACACTATGTTTTGGCCAACAAAACCTTCCACCTTTGGAGCCGAACTGAAATGAAAGTAATGTAGTTTCAAGCACTTTTTCAAAGATCCAAGCACTTTTCAAATCATGAAAACACCACAGTAAAATTCAAGCCTTTTCAATGATTTCCAGCACCTGTACGAACCCTGAGAACAGTAATTAGTTCCAGTCGAACAGTGAAGTAGGTTTGGGGTGTATTTGGATGTTTGAGCATCAGGAGCTCATGGGCAATGCATTCTGGTATATGGATGCAATACTGGCTGTGCAAAAAGCAAAAGTTAAAAAAAAACAACTCAGCTTTCTCTGTCAATAAAACACAGACAGAGGAATTAATTCAATACATTTACCACCACCACTGTTTGGATATCTGTGAATTTCTCCTTTAAATTAGCCACATCGATTGTTGTAATGAAATTATTGGATTTTAATTAACTGTGGTGCTGCAGTCATGGTGTCGTTTGTTACTTGATATTGTAGTTACTTTAACAGAGTGAGAAGTATCAATGCACACGGTGTGACGTGCCTTGTGCATGTCTGCTACATGCTGTAGATGTTGCTTTCCACTTTGACAGCGTGGGCTGCTGCAGATATCCAAAGCAAGAGGAGTGAGGATTGTTTATCTGAGCCTGGCTGCTCATGAATCAAACTGCCCAGGATTTCACCATCGGCTTCATGCAAGCCGAAATTAGAATGAGGGGCATGCCCCCGCCCCCCCCCAAAAAAAAAAAAAAAAAAAATAATGATGCAATTTTCTGCAACTTGACATGTGTATTCACAGATTCTGGTGGATTATCTTAAAACTTCTCTAAATGAATGACTGATAAGATTCTCCTCTGCATCATGACCTGGAGATATCAAACTGATTTCAGTATTTTGACCTGTTATGGTGGTAAAAACAGCTCACTGCCATAACATTCACACAGCTCTCTGTTACCAGTATTAAAGAGGATGCTATGCCATCACAAGTCACGGCTAGCTCGCGAGCTAGGCGGCTAAACAACTGGATGGCAACTAACTTTACCCGGCACAAGCCAACTATCTCACAGAGCAATCAATGCTTATATTTGTCAAATGCAATAAAGTGAGTTTAACTGATCACATTTATTTTCACACGTTTGAAAAAGGGATCGATGCTTCAGCAACACAATGTTAAGACGCAGCCTACAGCCTCGCCAGCATTAATGCACAGCCGAGTGCTGTGTATGTGCAGGTGCAGAAGATGCCTGATTTCAACCTGCAAGACAAGAGAGACAATATAGACAATGGCATAATTAGAGAATACATTTGCTGCATAATATAAAATGAGTCTAACTACAAATAATAATAGTAGCCTAAAAAAATAGTATATCAAATAAAAAATGCATACATATATGTATAAAAACACAGATATTAAAAATGTGATTAGGCATGATGTGTCAGACTGTAGCTGCAGCAGACTGACGGTTAAACACTGCACAGCCTGCTCTGGCTCAGGCTGAAGTTCATGTGTTCAGCCTGTCAGTGACTCACCTGGAGGAAACTGTCTCTACACACTACTCAGAGCCTCCAATTACTGGCCTGGGTTAGAATAGGGCTGTGCAGGAGACAACGTGGACATACAGAGTGTCCAAGAGTGTGGAAGGACACAAACTTCATGCAAAACATGGATGAACTGTCAAAGGGCTGTTTGGTTAATTTTATGGTTCTGATTGTAGCTTAAATAGAACAGTAATTGAAAGGTGACACTGTAAGAGAGAAGTGATCCGGACAAGGAACCATTTCCTAATTGTCAAAAAAGCCCTGTTGTTAAGCCTTTGTGTCTTTCTTTTTGCTGATTGAGAGCCAATGACATGACAACGACGTGAGCTAGCTGTTTGCCCTAAATCACATTTTATGTATATGACCCAGAGCTGAAGATGAGGCTTAAAACAGGATAAAAATGTTGTTGTTTTTTAAATTTCCCTGTGTCTTCAAAGTAAAAAGAAAAAAAAAAACACGTCACAACACAATGTGATGATGTCATCTCAAATTTGGCTTGAGACTTAAAATTTCTAAAAAGAGGCTTAAATGTTATGTTATGAAGTTGGGTGAACACAGAAAGACGTGAGGATTTAAACATAGCATCCAGTGGTTTTGGAGCTTGACCCATATTGGAACTGAACTCAGGATCTCTCCGCCTCGGCTGCTTCCTTTTTGACCATTCTTTTTTAATCTGTCCCTTGCTTCCCCATGAAAGTGCAATGCTAAATAGTTGTTGTGGCCCTTTGAGGACAGATGCATGCTGCCTCCCTCTGCAGGACCCCACAAATGAGAAATCACTTCAGTGGAAGCGGAATTTGGAATGTGTGAGCCAAAGCAATGGGCGACACAAAAGAGGCCACAGCAAGGAGATGAAAAGCTTGATATATATGAAAAGACTGAAAACACCTTTAATCTTTACACATAAGCCCAATACAGATTAGTGCCCAGATTCCTTTTTTTTTTCAGGATTTAGCCCGACAACAGAGAACAGCACAAAGCAGAGTGAAAAGCCTGTCGGTGGAAATGGAAAACAGCATTTCCCGTCTCTGCCTCTGTCCTCCTTTCCCTTCCACTCCAGTTCAGAGGTAAACAACGGGCCAGTCATAACTCTGTTGGCCCCATCAGGGTTTTCGTTGTCATTTCACTGCGTGTCCCAATGCTCAGTTTAAAAGTGAGACACGACCAACACCCCGAGGCGCTTTGTATCGTTCCAATAACAGTGGCGTTGCTGGCTGATGATGGAGCCTGTTTTGGGAACACACTCCTCCCTTTCAGTCACACACAAATGAAATATGTGCAGCGTCTGACTCAGGCTGGTCCTGCAGGAGCTAATGTGATGCTGCTGTTTGGGCCCAGGACTGAGCTGTTAATGAGGTAGGTGTGTTTGTCAGCTGAGACTATGCCCTCATTCATCTGGCATCTTTTTGTCAGTTTAAGCTCAGCTGGCAAAATGTATATGTAGCTGTCTGCCTCACTTCATGTCACAACTGTGTCCAAGGTGCAAAATGCACGTCAACATTTGGTTTCTTTCTTTCTTTCTTTCTTTCTTTCTTTCTTTCTTTCTTTCTTTCTTTCTTTCTTTCTTTCTTTCTTGCCAGTCTTCTGGATGGAGGAATGAGGCAGCAGCAGGCTGTCATCTTTCACTATCTGCTCCATTTAGCTAATGGTGTGCCAGAAGTCCTCACAGGCAGCAGCTAAGCAGGTCAACGCTGCCATCTGCTGGCTGGCAATCTACTTACATCTAGCTGCTCTATATCAAATGCATCAGTCAACTGTACACGTGTTCTCAACTGCTTCAGCACAGTACTCTCAGCTTCAAAACCTCGCTCGCCATTTGAACTTCACACAGCCTGATTTACACTATGGGATACTTGCAGAAGGCAAAAGTTTTTTGGCCCCTCTGTGTGACCAGGCTGTCATCTTCTTTTGAAGCTTTGGAAGAAATAATGAACTGTGGAGTTGCACCTGTATACCACCCTCACAGCATGTGAAAAGTTGCACTAAAATCTGAGGATGAGCATGTTAATAACTGAATTTGATGTGGCTTTAATTTATATTATATAAGCCTCAGAGAATTATCACTCACCTGTGTAGTTCCCTGAGTCTCTATGGAGCTTTATAGCAACTTTCAGCTCCTTATATTGGTTTCACATCTTGTAACTTAACCATTTTTTGTTTTTGTTTTTTTAATTGCTCTTGTACAGTTTTTTGTCTATTCTTATTTTCTGTATTGAAAATGTAATCTCAGTACATTTCTTTATGTACCTGTACATAATATATGTACTGTCTCTCTGCTGTTGTTACACCTGAACTTGCCCCCAGGGGATCAATAAACAATTATCTTCTCTTGTGTTTACAGCCTCTGCCCGCAAAAGGTCAAATCAGTTAATGCAGGTTCAAAGACTCAAATCATTTGCAGTTCTTCTTAAGACGCTACCAGATTACTGAGAAGAATAAAACATGTTTGAAATGAGCCCAGTCGCCTTTAATATTATGTGTGGAAATATTTACACCATGAGCTTGTTAATTACCATATCTGATGGTAATACAGTTGAAACTAAAAGCAGTGTAACCCACTTTACGGCTCAGTTGGACATATTTGTGCTTGCACAGTTCAGCTCTGTGGGAAAGCATCCTGACATGCTGAATGTGAGACAATGAGCTGTGAACTTGAGAATTTCACTGGTTTGTCAAGTTTCATTAGAGGATTACACCAAAGCAGCTACTGTGTATCAAACACTAACAGACTTAAACTCTCAGTAAGATTTCCTGACACTCAAATATACTTGCACTCTTTCACTTTATTAGCTTTTTGTTTTACAAAAACAAGTATGAGAGAATGCATAGACCGAGCCTCACTCACAGCGGGCTCATCGGTGACGACATGGGAAAAAACAAGGGGCTTCAGGAGAAGGCAACAATTTATTTAAAAAGATAAAAACAACACTGTTTGCAGCTAGTCTGAATGCATACACACTCCTACAGTCTCTTACACACAGGACACGACTGAATGACAGGCAGCTGTCATTGAAGCAAGCACACACAAAACACATACACGCACTTACTGGCACACAATGCAAACGTGTGGGTGCAAAAGAATAACCATGGGATGCAGGGAGAAATGCATCATATGATACAAGTGAACACGATGCATATAACCGTACAGATAAAGGGTAATTTCACCCCCCCAAAACAAATCTTTTGTGAATTAATGTGAAGTGACCCTTTAATGAGATAAGTACAATCAACTCACACTTCATGCATAGACCGCTGTCTGTCCTGTTTCAGACCCATTGTGAGCGCAGCAGCACCATGATACACAAACCTGCCTCTCACGACTGCATCAAGAGTGTGCGTTGATGGTACTGTGTGTCAGCATTAATACATCTCTGAGGAGATCTGAGGCTTATCTAATGCATCCTTCATGTGTGCCGTAAAACTCAAAAGTGTTCACATTGACGATCACGTCAGTAATTCCAGTGGAGAGCAGTATCTGGGGTCGTTTAGGGGCCGAGCACTGAAGCCGTTTCTGAAATCTCAAGTAAAATGGTGCTAAGAAAGCCAGCATAGTCGAGCTGCATATCATGCCCAGCACTGTCCTGGGTTCCCTTCCGCGGGAGCCGGACGTGCTTATTGTGGCACACGGCGCTGCAGTGTTTGAATAAGCTGTCAGTGTGAGGGTAACGGCAACATCTCATGCTGTTAAAGTGAGATGAGAATTTAGCAGTTTTTGTTGGTTTGTGGTGAAATTGCACACAGTTATCAACAGGCTGGTCCGTGTGTCATGTGATTACAGAAGGAAGGTTACCTCTATTGTTACTGGGAGCAATGAGGTGACGACAAAACACAGTTTTTGTCTTTTGTACTGTTTGAAACATGACATGGTAAAATGGAAAAACTCTAACAAAGCAGAGAACAAGTACCTCTCCATTCCACGAGAAGGACATCCAACAGCACATTAAACACTGACAAACAAAAAGGCGGTTTCGTTTTTTTAAACCGGCTGAAATGCAGTTATTTGTTTTCTCGAACAACAAGGGAAGGGAATCAACAAAATAACTCTTCTGTGTGTGTGCGTTATACTGGTCTATATTTAATCAATGTGCGCTTATGAAGAGCATATTCCTGGCCACTTCCTCCACACACCGGCTGAACTGTACAAGTTTCCAGAGTAAACTCGAGAGGATTGTCCTCGCCTGTAAAACCAGCCTGGATTCTCCAACTGATGAAAAGACAAAATGTGACAAAGATTCTAGAGAGACATTGAAAAGTGCTATAAGAACGACACCGTTGTTTGAGAACAGGTAACAACTAACAGGCAAATCCCCTCCCCGCTAAAGAAAATGCACTACATGTTTGCATTTCGCCTTTACTGGGCAGACAAATGCAACACAATCACGTTATGTAGGTATTTCATATATCTATCAATATTACCATTTGTTAAAATTTGTTAATGATATTTTTTTTTCAATTCACAACATCGGTCAGTGTTTTACTTCCCTGCCTTTAGTGAAGTTATTCCTCTGGGTTATTTACATTCCAGTAGTTAGACTGGTGGATTATATTCTGGTTTAGTTTGGGGACTTTTTAAGCTCCATTTAATCTTAGTGATTACTCCTCTTCCACACACGGCTAACGCAAACATGTACAGGTTCAGAGGATGATGTTGTTATCTAGCCTTGTCTTGTATGAGGCTGGCAGATATCCATCATGTAGGTAAAGAGCTGCAAACGCATGTAAATTGCTGCACTGTGAGGACATCACGACCTGCATTCGAAATGCTTTTAGGTGTTCACGATATGTAAAAGGTTCGCTAAGGGAGCCTCAAATCACACAGTACCAGTGTACAACTCTACATTTCTCCACCCTTTGTTGTGACAGGTCAACCAGAGCTCCGCCTCCTCCTGCAGCCATTGTGCATCTTCGTCCACATCGCATTTTCACACAAGGCACGTCTCCCACTCTCCTCCCTCCGCATCCTCCTCTGTTTATCCTGCCCCAACAAGCCTCAAGCACTGATTATCTCTCACTGACTTGAGAACCCTCGTCAGACACTTGAGCTCACTACTGATCTGCCATCTTGGTATTCTGGTCCTCTAGTGGCACTCTGAGGGATGCAGGGAATACTGCACGATACTAATACAATATTTCAAAAACAATCATCAGCGTGACAGCAAAGCCTACTGATGGAGGGGGTCTTATATCCTCTAGGTAGTAAGGATTGGAATTACTGTACTTATTATTAGTATTGTTAGAGGCAGAATATACTATAACTCAGGTTCTCTCTTCAGCACTCTGAATCTGAGCTTCCAGAGGCAACGCATGTGACCAAAGGGAGAAAAGGATGGAATTAAAATAAAAATAGGGCAACCATTTCTTTGTCAGTGCTAAACCCAGATCCCCAAACCAATGTGAGGAACTTCTTGATCCTCCTCCCTGTGCCAGACCCTTTGGTTATTAAACAAAACGGCCAACTTATTTTTTTAACAGCCACTCGCATCACTGTGACAGAGGTCGTCGTGCTGTCTCTGTCCTCTTCTGGTGAGCAATTTGCTGTGCTAGCTGGTGTGCAGTTGCTCTCATTCTCTTTTCTCCGTCTCCGTACAGGGGTGGGGTTACATACACCGTCGAAGTGAGGGGAAGACTTTAACCGTTCAGGAGGTAGACGACCAGCTCGTAGGTGCACATCATGATGGCGGTGTTGGGGATCTGTCGGACCAGGTGGGTGGTGAGGCCGCGGTACAGGGCGCGGTAGCCCTCCTCTTTGGGCACTGTTCTTAGAGTCTGGAAGAAGGAGTTATACTTGGTGCCCTCCTCGCGTAGCCTGGTGCGGATCACTTCTACAAAGTGAAGAAGAAAGGGGCGGATTTAGAGAGAGGAGCCAACAATGCAGCCAATATTAGCCAATTGCTAATCACAAACACCTACCATGAGGATAAGCGATAGATGTGGCACAGGTCTTGGAGGTGGCAGCAGCGAGCATCATCCCCACGAAATCTGAAGCATCTTTGGACGTCTCCTCCTCATCGTCCATGTTCTGCGGTGCCTTGGCCTCCAAGAGGCGCCGTTTGATGTTTTCATAGATCACAAAGTGTATCACAGTCTCTGAGATTCCGGCGTAGGATGCCGACATGCCCCTGTAAAAGCCTCGCAGGCCATCTGTCCGATATACGCGCCGCACGCACTCAAATGCACTCATCCTCCGCTCGCCTCGATTCCTGAGGAAAGACAGGAAAGATTACCTGAAAACGTGACGCCTCCGACCATTCTGGCATACAAACACATCAAAGGGCTTATGACTGTACATCAGCTGTGAAATCTGTAAAGCTCACATCCTGGTGGCGTTCTCATATTTACCTAGCATCCAGTTGCAGACGGGTCTTTATGAGCCATATTGGATTGGTTGCTGTGATGGCTGTAAAACCTGTGGAGGGAAAAAAATGACAGGATTACATTTTGATCAAAATCTAAAAACACTACTGTCAAGCTGCCAGTGGTAACAAGCTGTCCACACACTAACACTTCACTTAACACTTAAATGATCTTTAAGCTGCATTCATGTTGGTAGAGTTATGCAAAAACATTCTTTCAATAACATGAAATGTGGAGTCACAAAGGCAGCTTAGAGAGAAAGCTGGCCCCTCTACACTACGTGTGCTCGAAGGGGAGCAACTGAATGCAAACAACTGTAAAAACCTGCATGGTGATGAAGTAGAGGACAGACATGCAGGCACAGAGAGAAAGAGAAGAACCAGATATAGTAAGATGCACAGATCTGTGGTGAGTACTCACGCAGACCCAAGTAACTCCTCACAGATGCAGCTAGAGACCCCTGGTGGTGTGGGGGTCTCATGCCCTTGCGAGAGGAGAGCTATGGTAGAGTTAAAGCCTAAAACAGACACAGGCTTGTGTGTAGCAAATTGACCGGCATGCAACCATTTTACTTCCCATATCCCAACCTCATGTGAAATGATCATCCCTCACCAAGACAGCAGAAGGGACAGAATACAGCGGACATGTCTTTAATTTAAAAAAAAAAAAAAGAGAGAAAAACATTAACTGCTATGTCGCCTGCTAGAAGTGACAAACACAGGCTTGCATGCAAATGACAGCCTGACCAATACTGGAGTCTTAGTACATCCATTGTTAGCCATGGCAGCAGCCAGCCCTAACCTCTGCTGTAGGTGTCATGTACCACTGCACAGATGAGATTAATCGCTGCACCGTCGACACCTCATCACCTGCCAGTTCAGCTCAGTCGGGTCTCATATTGCAGAATATGTGGATTGCCACTGGAGACATATATACTGACGAATGCTGACCTTGACAGGGTTGTTGAAAGGTATGAGTCATGGTGTGCTAAAAGTGGCACCATGGTGAACTTGTCAGATTCACCCGTACGCTGTATACACAGACACGCTGTAGGTGCCTGACTGACCCACACTGCCATGGTGCACCACTCCAAGCTGGATCACAGTAACAAGAGAGCAGATAATCCACCCGTGACACACAAAGCATCAGAGAATAACAAAACAGTGCTTAAATCTGACCTTTTAACACGTTACGATTCTCATTAAGCTGTTTTAAGATTGCTGAGTTGGCTGTATATTTGGGCAAAAGGTGAGGCAGGATAAGCAGCTTGTTTCTCAATACACAGGGCCCTCATTGAGGGGTGGTGTACTTGGTTTGTCTCATTTTGTACTATTTCAAAAGACAAGTCCTTTGAATCTAACACAACACAAACTGGTTCTACCACTTGTTCTCCAGAGCTCAATGCAACAGCGAAAGGTTACAGCAGGCTACAGGAAATACATCACATAGGCCTGATTCTATACGTAACACCACTGTTCACCTCAGCTTACCAGCACTGAACCAGGCGAGGTCTTTTACTCAGCATTTCTGACAAGCATGATGGAAATGTTCACTTGGTTGTGGTATGTTAAAAAGCCTCGCATGGCGTTCAATGTCCACCTGTTACCCCACATATATAGTTACCTGCCATTCCAGCCGACACCATGTGTACCTGTGTGGAGTCAGGTTCCAACACACCGTTCAGTTTCTCTTTGGCAGTGGAGTAAGCAGCAAAGTAGATTGCTCTGTTGGAAGCAAAAGACAAAAACGGTACAGTACAGGCCGGTATGAGGCAGAACAAGTTATATATGCTGTGTTTTTGTGTAAAGATAATTAGTCCTAGGCAACTATGTGCCTACAGCAGCCATGTAGCTTATTAATTACATTACAAGTAAACTGTCCCCATGTCAGGTTCAGCTTAATGAGCTTTAAAAATTCATTAAGTGTAAAGCCAAGAGCAGAACCAACAGGCTCGGCAAATCACCCAGTTAGACAAAGTGGCTATTCAGTAAAAAAAAAAAAGCACATCTTCTCTTGTTTTCACTAATTAAAAAGGTCAGACTGATCATGTTCATACTTGTGTCTAAATGCAAGTGTGTTTTTCCTTGTAGCAGCACACTGTGCAGTCTGGTTCATTTGTACACTCGTTTGTTAAATGTGCTTAGTCGGGCTGTTAATGATGCTTGAAGCTCATCCGTCACATTATAAGACAGTGTTTGCTCGTGCTATGGTCTTTAAATGTGCGTCACACCACAGGAGGCCTTGTTGCCTTCACCTCCACTGCCCACTGCATCAGCGTTCATGCACGCCTGACACTAACAAAACACTCTACATATGCTTAGCACTGGCACCTGCTCGCTGCGGCATTAGCCGCTACTCACTGCCGTTAGCCCCCGCTTTGCTCCTATCATTACCACTGAGTGCTAATTAATGAACATGATTGTTAGAAGTTATGACCTAACTGCTGTCAGCAACTGTATTTCCACTTATACCAAGACGATGAATAAGTGGTGCTGCCATGTTCTGAGCTACATCCAGACTGATATGTTTTCATTTTGAAATGCATAACTTTTGCTTTGTTTAAACCTAATGTCCCCACTACTCTATACACTGACACTACTGTTTTAAGATCCCTTGGCTTTTGGAAAGAATGCTGACCCTGTCTAAGTTGAAAACTCTGCCTGTATGCAGTAGAAACATTAGCCCATATGCACACGTGAGCCCTGTCTTGAATTAACTAGCAGTTAGCTAGCAGTTGTTTTATCGTGCTACAACCACCTACGTGCACCAAATACTGGCCCATGCATACCCAGTGCATGTGAATGGTCATGTGATAGGCATTTTCAGGCATGTTAGGCTGAGCAGACATTATTTTTGGTACGTGCTAACACTTCTGTGGATGGAGAGCATTTGCGTTTTAAAACTTATTATTACAGATGCAGCCTGCACAGAAACTGCTAAGAAAGCCATGAAGGTGAACAGGACCTTAATGACCGTCTATCCCTAATGCTTCTTTGTCACCAAGCAACCTCAAGGAACTCTGTGATGGTTACATAAGACCAGTGCTCCCACAGCCGTGTCTCCTCAACAAACATGCATCCACACTTCACCTAGAAACTGCTGAACCGATATGTGCGCACATCAAATGTGATGGGATCAGCACATTTGCTGAGTAAGAACACCTGATGATGTTTAGTTCTGTCTTTAGTGTAAAGAACATAAGCTTCAGGTGTAATTGATAACGTTAAGGATGGCTGAGTTAATCTAAGTCATGTCAGCCAGAGAGCATGCATGATACCAGGACCCCAGAAATCACTCACCTTAATGAAAGCAGCCATTGTTAATGTTACTGAGCACAGCTGGCTTTTCCGGTTCTAACATGTTGAAATGTTTGTGGTGGAAAAGGTCTATTCCCAGCAGCCACCAGTGAGTTTGTTTAGCTACTCAGCAGTGGTAAAGGGGGTGGGGTGGGGGCGTATCACATGCTGCTGTCAAAGTCTGCTTTCCTGCTAAATGTTACAAATGTCAACACGCTGATATTCAATAGTTAACACCGTGCTGAAACGGTAATTGTAGGCATGTTAACATAATGTTAGCATTCAGAAGCACAGCTGTGGCTGACAAAAGGCTGATGAAAGTCAACGCCAAGCCTGACAATGTAAAGCTGATCCATGACCTGAAAACCTAGTAACAGGCCTGCATTTCAGTCACTTGACTAATCAGTGGTAAAACTCATTATATTCAGTTCTAAACACTAAATCCTGCATTAGTGGATTTATATGATATATTTATTTATGTATACTGACAGTGGAGAAACAATTTAATACATGCATAACTCTAGAAGATATTTAATTAGTCAGAGAGATAACAAGTAACAAACAATCTCTTCACCTGAAGACAACACTGATAGTTTCATACACACTGAAGAATACGATGAAGATGAAAAGTGAAGGTGACAGGAGACAGCTTACCTAGAAGGTGCCACACCCACCAAGTTTGGCCCCAAGCCCCTGAACAGAGAGCGGGGTCCTTCTTTCTCCAATATCAACCTGAAAGGAAACACACACAAAAAAATGTACATTATGACTCTACCAGCAAGACGATGTGCCGTGCAGGTCACCATGTTGTTAGCTCTCATGCAAGCATATGAGGACACATATGCATATGCACACAGGTGACGTACATTCAAAGCCTTAAAACTAACAGCGATCTAAGGACCAACAAACTGTCAGTAACCAGTTGTAAGCTGTTTGCCTCTTGCAACACTTGCATCGAGCACTGCAGGGTCGGGGGGGCCAACAGCTTGGCTTCAGAATTCAATATTAATACTATGTTAGATAAAATAAAGACTTTCATAATAACTTTGAAGAGGTCTGTTAGCCAATTAAAACTAGATACAGGCAATAAATATGGCACAGCCTTGCACAACAACAGGTAAACCAGTTTACAAGAAACAGCGAATGGCTGTCCAGTTCAACCAGTTGCAACATGCCAAGCTCCACATTTTTGTCTTCAAAAGCATGTGAGCTGCTTTACAAAAGGGCTACCTGAGAGCCAGAACAACATTACATATCTTCATTTTCTCATTTACTGGGCTTTGCGTATAGCTTTTTACTGTTTGGGTCATATCTAAATATTGGTGTTCCACTTTAGGCTTAGTGGGCCGAGGCTGGCCGGATGAACATTATGAAAATTTCCTGCAGCCTCACTAACTGCACCGTGTCCGGCAATGCTTGCAACATGTCAACAGGGTAAGGTGACTGGTTGCAAGCTGCATGTTCTTAAGTCTAATAACACGACTCCATACGTACTTTCTGGTTAGAAAAAGGAAATAAAGGATTTATTTAGGATTACAACACCGGCCTGCAGAACAAAGTTTCTACTGCCGTGATGACTGGCACTTCTTTTACATGTGGCTGAGTTGAGTGAGTTGAAGTGGAATGGTGCCATCAAACACACTGTTTCCAGACGCTCCAAGCAGCCAGGACACGACCTCTTTAGAAGAGACCAGGCCATTCTCTTCCTCGTGGAGCAGATCTAATTTCCTTCAACATCACAACTGGCAATCTACCAAAATCAGAGAGGTACTTGACGAAGTAGACGTAAAATAAGATAAGGTCTGTTACAACAGACACACAAGATGGTTGAGGAATCAAAAATGGATGAAAATCTCACAAGACAAAGAAATAATAATAGTTGGATTTGTAATCAAATTTCCTGCTTGGCTAAAGTGACTGATTTGTGCTCCATGTACAGTTTTCCAAAAGCTGGGTTTCAGGGAGTAGTTGGCCTTGCCATCTGGGACATCAGCCAGATCAAACAACAACAGCAACAACTTGGTGCTTACTGTGGACAGAACCGGGGCTCTGCATGCAAACGTCTCTGCGAGAGCAGGGGGGAGGAACTGTCTGCTACATACACGAACCGCCCCACTCAAACTAAAACCAGAAGCTACCAGTTTTCACTGATATAATCTACACAAAAGAAGAAACTAGCAGCTGACCTTAGAGGATCATTAAACATGGTTTTGGTGTACTTTATGGTCATGTGCTGCCTCTCCTCTGTCTTTCCATCCTCTAGTCTGTAGCCTAACTTGTCACGTAAAAATTGCACTGAATCTTGTGGACTTTCTGGCCAAGATGACTCCCAAACCAGCACCTCCTCCCTCTACCAGTGGTAACTGCCAGGCAGTGAATCCCCATCTGCAGTACGAGGGAGGATGAATGAGTGAATGAGAGACTGATTTCTGTGTGCTACACTCTGTCTAAACCCAGAGTCTGGTGTGAGAAATATTCTTTATTTTTATCTAGATTTGTTTCCAGGGAGTTATCATTGGCTTTATATAGAGACTTTGCTGTCGTAAATATTGCTGCTGCTGCCCCAGAAACAATATTTTGTTATATTTAAGATATAAATTAATTCTAATCCTGGTCTGGCATTAATTATTTTAAATATTTTTTCTTACGTATCAATTATTCCATGAGAGTATCAATACACTACCCAACTTACAAAGAGTATATCAATAAGCACAGAGGTATCAATAACATCTTGACAATACCCATCCCTAGATGTAAAACATGACAGATCAATGTTGTTGAGTACCCACTTGAGGAAATGCAGGGGCCCTGGCGGGGACACGCGGGCCACACTGGCCCCATTGACAGTGCTGAGCTGAACCTCAGACACGTAGAGGGTGAGGGAGGACGATTGCAGACGAGTCTTCACGACTTCCAGTGGACAAGTCAATATGGCTCCGACCGTGCCCCCACATCTGGCAGAGAGACAGAGAAGGAAAATGTGGAGGTGACACAGCGAACCATCACCAGCGTCAGCTGACAGACCAAGATTGATACTGAATGTCCTTTCCTGATGTCAGCAACAGTCAGGATGGTTGTAGGTGTGCAAAGTCTTGATTTTCTTATATTAATAAATTAGCCGGTGACTTGGTCATGGGAATTCTAACGATCCCTGGCATGCAGACAACAAATGGCACAGTGTGGGAACAGAGAGCCAGTCAGGAATGCTTTGTGCTTTGGGGAACCAAATTCCAAACTCACCACGTTCCAAACTCATCGATGTATGCATTTTCATATAAGAAAGCACCAAACAGAAATCAGATGACTTTTGAAAATACTTAAGCAAAATTGAGAGTAGGGGCCTACCATTAGAACCATGCAGCTAAGAGAGAAATAAATGCTAATAGAGTTGTTTTATTTCTCATTTCGGTGCCCCATTTATCAAAAACGACATTTTGACAACTGTGAACTGTGAATCAAAAGTCTTTTTCAAAAAACTAGTATAACAGCCAAGATCTTAAGTATAATTCAACATCATGTGCAAATAATGTGCAGCATCCAGGGCATCAGTTTATGACCTGCAAAAGCATTTCAAGAAGGAAAGCTGATCAGGTAAAAACTGTACGGAAGACCAAGAAGAGAGAACACAAAAACATCTGCACGGACTACGTAAATAAACACTGAACCTGACCTGACTGTACAGGGCATGGTGGGACCAGACTAGAGGACATCAAAAGCAAAAGCGACAGCAGTTATATTTAGTTAAGGTTAATTTTCAATCAGCACCACAGCAGAGGTGGAACGTCCTGCCAACACGGTTTTTGGCAGAGCCTCATCGCTGTCAGATGGCTACTGTGCAAACCAAAGAAAAAGCAAAACATTGACATAGGAATATCATGCATGGATGGCGAGTCACATTTGATCTCACTGGGATCAAATGTGACTGTTTATATTTAGACTCATACAAGCAGAAGCACACTTAATTTTACAAGGAAAGGATCACAGTAAACTATAGGTCTCATTACACGGAGAGTCTGCTGGAGGGAGGATGTAATGATTCTGTATAATTTCATTTTGCTACGGGTCTGTCAAAACGCTGCTGTCGCGTTGTTTCACCTAATTTCTGACGTTGCACGGACAGTTAAACATGGCTTGTGCCATCACAACCTTTCTATGCCAGTTTCACACTGCAAATTCGGATTTGAGGAAAATCCGTCCACCTTTGGCAGACCAGTATGACAGAAGAGACTAGACTGCACTCCACTGTGAAACAATTTGATCTAGATGTTGCATCAGTCACATCCGAGCGTACCTGTTTGTATGTGGTTTCTAAACACAGTTCTGAGCGACCTTTAGTGGCAGTCTGCCCACGTTTGTTTTGATGCACGAACGCGATGGCCGACACACGCAACGAAAGTAGGCTCACTTTTAACCCCGGCGGCTTCATGGAATGTCGACTGCACACACATGTGGCTAATGTTCAGCTTCGTATTTCGCATTAAATGCCATAAGTGCTACGAAGCCTCGCGATTAATAACTTAGAGAGCACAACCCAGTCATTTCATTCATACACTGATATGTCATTGTTACTTGTGACATTGAGCGTAACTCCCACGGGTTCACATGCATGACTAAGATCTGTTCGCGTTTACAGTCATCTGACACACTACCGCGGATCTTCATGTTAACATTATATCACCAAATCCCAACACCACGAACGCACCAATACTAACACCCCATTATGTGTAGCCATACTGGCTAGCAACGACAGTTAGCCCTGAGCTAGCTAGCGCAGCTCATGCACGTATACGACATTAGAACATACTCACCCTCCAGCAAACAGATGAACTAAGGTATCTCTTTGACTCATTATGTATCATATTCGGGAACCGTCCACGGGGTACCACACGGGGATAATTGGAGGGGACTTGAAGACAGAGGGGGAAAACGACCCCGACCTAGCCAGCAGATGCTACTCAGTACGTCTGTGCAGTGGTGGAGGTCAGTTGCCTGGAAAAAACGAGGGTATGTAACCGCTAACTTAGCTAGCTCACGTTAGCTTCCAAAGCTAACGGGTTTCCGGTGGTAAAGGTCGATGTCAGGGCGACAGGTCTGCGTGTCCTTCTTTTGAAGCGGGATAATGGTTCACCATAGTGTGTGTGTCTTTAATATCGGTGAATAATTCCAGTCTTGCAGTAATAACAACAGATGCGGACACGACTCGGCCTTATTCACGTTGACGTGCCTTGCCTTTCTGAAAGTCCTGTGGGTCAGATCGCAATGTTTATCGTCGAATGGGGAGCCGCAAAACAGAGGCGGTGATTGGCTGAGGCGTCCTGTAAACCCGCCCCATCACTACTCTTTCACGTGATAGCGCTTTTATTTTGAAAAGCAGATATCATTAGTCAGGATGCGGCGGGCCTGAGGTCGGAGAGAAGCCGAGCTGATATAACACTGCAGAGACAAAAACACTTACTTTTAACTTACTAGGTTACAGTAGACATTTAATCAAAATTAATCACACTGTGCTCACAGACCACGCAGTAGCCGAATATATACTGGAAGGTTGTGCAAGCTACATAACTACTCAATAATCTTGTTAAACACTCTTCAATAATACAGCGGGTGCCTTTTGCTCTCAGAAGATGACTGCATAGCTATGGTCCTCTATAAGAGGATGTTTCACTCTTCATTCTTTATTACATTACATGACAGTGTGGGTTAGCAAAGACCTATTAACACGTTGATTAAAGATAGATCATACAGTGGGTGAAGGATCATCTCCCGTATTAAATTCTGCCTGACTTAAATTTACCTGACTAATTAGCATTCCTATTAGGCTGGTTTTTGCTTGGTCATGTTGCCCCAAGCAGACTCGCACAATTTCCCAGTAGTGTATAGTAATTTGTATGTGCTATATAGCCCATTTATCTTAAGGAAAGGGGCCTTTCTGTGTGGAGTTTGCATGCTCTCCCTGTGCTCACCTGGGGGATCCTTCATAAAATGGAACCCCCCTCTAAAAAACATGCATGAAGATCACCACCTGACCAATGGTGACAATAAAGAAACTGGGTCCCCGGGCGCCAGTCAGCTGGCAGCCCACTGCTCCTGGTCTACCGCAGAGGAAGGACTGACCAAGGATGGGTCAAAAGTGGAGAAGAATTTCACCAAGCATGGCGTGTGTGTTGCATGTACTGTGTGGCGTGACAAATAAAGGCTGTCTTTCTTTCTTTCTTTCTTTCTTTCTTTCTTTCTTTCTTTCTTTCTTTCTTTCTTTCTTTCTTTCTTTCTTTCTTTCTTTTGTATATGCTATATAGCCCATTTGCAGTTATAATGTCACATTTCTGTATGCTCAGCGGTCTAGGTGGTACAAATATCTAAGCACTAAACTCTCCCATGGAACTATGTTATGTAACACCAGTGGACTTGGAAGGAATAGTGTTTTTAAAAGAAAGGGCCATTTGTTGCAGCCTGTAAATTGCCTCTAAGCTCATGTATGACACACATGATCTGATGAATATAAACACTGGGGAAAAAATGTTGTTACCCACAGACTGACTCAAGTGTACACAGAAAATGAGGTTTTCCAATTTGGGCAGGAGAATAAAATCCATACGCCACTTAATTTCATAATTACAGATGCAATTTAAGGCCAGATCATGTGCCACAGATTTTCACATAATCATGTTACTGCCAGACTGTATGAAAGGCAAGAAAGGCACGAGAGTGCTTGGGTCAGCAACCCAGACTGGCTTTTCTACTGGGTTCTCTGACAATACAAGGCTGCAGCAGTACTATCAAAGCACCTTTATCTTCAATCAACATTAATATGCATGACATGAGTTGAGATATTGAGCAGGATAAGCAACAATTTTACCTGGTTGTTTTACCTGAGGAAATCTCAGGGAATCATTTAAGCTATTGGGATTCATCCCCTGAGCACCACAGACATCTGTGCAAAATATCATGGCAATCCATCCAATCGTTGTTGAGACATTTCACTGTCATCCAAAAAGGTCAACCTGCTTCGGTGCTAAAGGAGAAGTCAGGATCATTAAAGTAAATTGGGTTCATCCATGTAAATGAGACATTTAATTCTGGAGCAAAGTGGTGGACTGACCAACCAACCAACCAACCAACCAACCAACCAACCAACCAACCAACCAACCAACCAACCAACCAACCAACCAACCAAACAGCCAGAAGACATTGCCATCCTTGGAGTGGCTAAATAACCTCTTGGTTGTCAGTGATAATCAGTCTGGCCTGGTATTCTCCAGATAGCATGCAAACAGATAATGATCCACTCCGGCCAATATCCTGTGTAGACTTCCTCTACCATCCACTGTACAGCCACTGCTTTAATGATGCTAATGCACAGTAAGGTAGTTAAGCTGTTATTCTGTCTGTGTGGGTACTTATTACCATCTTTATGTGACCGGGCCTGCTCTCACAGCCAGGTTCCGCTCTTGCTTGTGTTTAGCATAGCAAATGGGATTTGTTGTGTCACTTCTAGCAAATTCTATTTAATGGTAGGGAGGTCATGTTCCCAAAAATCAGTCTATGCACCAGATACTTGTGAGATTAAAGTGTACAAGCCCATGAAGCCAAACGGTATAAACCAAAGCAAGCCAGGTGCAGGACTTGCAACACAACGAAATTGGGTTTGTTTTTATGAGAGAAATGGCAACATGAACTCTGGGTACAAGAGCCGGAGGTGTCTGTTTGTATTTTTGGTCTGCTTTGCCTGGTGTTTGCTTTGGCTGGCAATGCAGAGGCCAACATCTTGGTGTCTTCCACTAAGGCCTGTCTGGAAATAGTCAAATAAATGTTAGTCTGAACTTTTCGAGCAAACACTCTTGGTTGGCCTCTGAGCACAAATAGGATGAACGCCAAAATTTAGCAGCCAAAGCATGTTTGGACAGTGTGGACATACTGTACTCAGGATATGTTTGTCTGTTATTTTTAAGGTTTGGGAATGATAAACTTCATTGCTTTTGAATGCCTAAAGCCAGATTATGTACTGCTGAGCAATACAATATACACTTTCTCAGTTCAATACACTCAGGAGTTTTGCTGCTACAGCTGTGCTTAGTCTGGTATGACCAGCATGTTATGGTGGATAATGTTAGCCATTGTTTGCAAGCTTCACCTATTATAGCAGACACCACTAGTTCACTTCACTGACTTTATGACTCTTCTCTACTTCAACTTCTCAACTTTTAGCATTTAGCATTATCTAAGAATAGTCACTTTGATCCACAGTGGTTGCTGTTCAGTAAAAGTTATACAGTCTTCCTTTAAGTTTTTCTGCTTTTCAAGCTTGTTTGTGTATCTTTGATTCATCCCATGATTATTCTAAGCTCCTAGAATAAGGAAGACCAATTGTGTTGGCTTCAAAATAATAAACTTGTCATGAATATGTTGTAAACACAACTGACAAGATTGTGTCTCTTTGAGTCAACCACAGAGGTTCCTGTTCCCTCTATATTAGGGAAATGTGTAGCTGTGAGGTGACCATATTAGGGTGCTCCCTTATAAAGAAAATGATTTGGGGAATCCCTCACTGTGAAGTAATCCCTGGCAAGTTCTATGTGCCCCAGTTGCCATATTAGGAGACTAATTTATATACATCAAGGGATTTTTCAGCACTCAAAGACCCACAAAATCCCACACACAATGTACAGCATTTTAAAATGCCAAAATGTGTCTATTTTGTTCTTGTGTTTCATTTCCAGTTACTGGCACCATGTGGCCTGTGTGGTTAGAAATGTGGTTAGTTATCCCTCAGGTCTGAAAATATGCACATGTATTCCCTCTGCAGAAGGGTGGTGACAGAAATGAGCAGAACAGCTATCGGCCATTTTCCTCACCATCTTGCTGAAGGCCTGGAGTTATTAGTTAATAATTAGCTCAGATAATTCCTCTCAAGGAATTCTGTGTTAAGTCCACACCAATCTGGTTTCAGAGCTAAACACAGTACTGCCAGAGCTATTACTCTGGCTACAAATGATACTGTATTTGCTGTTGACAAAGGGAAATATCACGCTGCCCTCTTTGTAGATTTTGATACTGTTGATCACGCTATGCGCCTACAGAGGCTGTGTGAGGTTGATTTTAAGTCCTGTAAATGTGCTCAGGATGTCGTGTGTTTTGACAGCACTGTGTGATCATGGGAAATGATAGTTCTGTATGTTAACCATTGTCAGAAGGGGTTCCACAAGGTTCAGTACAATTTCTATGAACAATATTTCACCTGCAGTAACTAACTGCAGCGCCTACCTTTATGCAGATGATGCAGTTCTGTTAGGGTCTAGCAGAATCCCTCTCTCATCCCTTGTGTTTCTGCTACCTATAGGCTGTGTGTGTGTATGGGTGTGTCTGTTTCAGACAGGGCATTGTCACCTACTTTCCTCCTCCTGTGTGCTCACCTGCTGCCAATCTACTCATCAGCATGTACCTGTAGGCTGAGGTATGTAAACTCCAGTCCATTACTCGAATTGTCACCAGACGTGTGTCATAGCGGTGCTACGTTTGGCCCTCCAGTCCTCTGCAGTTTCCTCTGGCTGTCTTTTAACCTGCTTAATCCCATCTTATGCTTCAGGTCCACTATCACCTGATCCTCGTCAGTCTCCATTGTTCTTGCTGAGGGTCTCAGCCACTGCCTGCCCTGTTCTGCCATTTCTGCTCCATCGCTCCGAAATTCCAACACTAACTGATCTTATAATAAATTGCTCTTGGTTGAACTTTTACATGATCTCTGAGTCTGTTCTATGTTTGAGTAATTACCTAAAACTTAACAAGTTCTGTATTGCTTTGCTAATACTGTACACTCAGCCCCAGAAATCCTGCAAGATGAACTGTAAAGTACACTTTTTAATTTTTAAATTAGTGCTGAATTGTAAACAAGACTAAATATATGCTATAACCTATATCTACCTATAAATATATATAATTCAGTACTGGTAACAGTTATTGTACTCAACATGTTGTATGAAAAGGTTGGATGGGCAACTCCTCCTATTCAATTATCAAACCTTAATGGCAACATGCCATCATATGTCACTTCCTAATGAAACTGGTACAATAGTTAGTATTTGATCCGTTCAGGTGATCGGCTCGTGCTTGAAGACATACTACTGCACACATTGTGAACTGTGTACTCTTGTTGTTTGTCTTCTTGTTAATTATTGTGCGTGTATTCATTCTGTTTTTACTATACTCTCAACATCAATGGAAATGAGGGCATGGCCTCAATGATTTAATAAAGGTTGAATGAATAAATGAAAAAAGTACCTGTCACATGTGGTGGGTCAACACAGGATCAATGATCAACCATTTTTTATCATCTGAGCTACTGACGCAGTACATTGTTGATGAAAAATAACTCCCCTTCATACTAACTTCCTAACCAGCAGTTGAGTGTTTATGCAGGTTATTTCCAAGTATGCATGCAAAAAGGATTATAGAGCACTCAGTAGTCATACACACTTTTATTCTGAGGAGAAAGGATCAATGCTTCTTTTTGTACACACATGAAATCTATTAGGAAAACATAAGTTAATCTTTGACCATCTTTGTGTAACACGTGCCCATGGAGCTGCAGTCATTCCAGAGATACTCATGCTTTTCTCACATGTGCCCTGGCATCTATTGTGTAGCCACCCGGGACCAATTTCCATTATCTTGGTTCTATCCTCAGATTAAACTTGACCTTCTTCAGAGGTACAACATACACAATTTTGTGAACAGCACAAGCTCATTGCTGATATCTTGAAATTGAAATGTGACCTGTGCTGAGTTTCAAGGGGGAAAATTTAGGATTTGACTAATAACAAATAAACTACAATGAACAGCAGAGTATGTAACTGAAAATTAACGTAATTCATGTATCAAGAGATTGCACTTTCATCTTTTTGGTCATTGTGGTCATTTTGTAATATAACTCTGGATAAAAATAAATGGCATAGCAGCCACCCTGTGAATCCAATGACATTTTTCTATTGTAGTTGCAAAGAAGACAGTGAACAATAACAAGAAACATTTTGTTATATGGACTATTCCATTCTTATACTGAGAAAAGAAACACAGGGTTATTTGAAAAAGCAGCTACTAGGCATGCTCTCGCTGCAGGCTGTAGAAATAATACAAATCAGGATCTCATGATATTCACACAGGTCTGGCTGCCAAGCATGATTTAGATTCTCTCAAAATTCTATAAACACAGCATTACTATTGGACTGCACTTGGGCTATAGCATACTATAAAGAGCACACTTTGGGATGTAACACATACATTTCACACACTCTTACACTAAGCTTCTTAAAGTCATCAGATGAAGTCTTCCACATGGTAACACAAACACCCACACACATGAACATGTCTTCTACAATCACTCACATCATCCTTGTCATCCCTGTCCCATGACTTCTATTGGTGCAGACTAGAGTGGGAAGGAAAAAGGTCAAGTTAAGTGGTTGCACGTTCAGCAGCATGGCTCATATGACTGCCGTACCTTCAGATATTATTGCAACAGAGGAGTGTGGAAGTCATAAACAATGATGCGCTGATGGCATGGGAGCTTCCTCTGGAATGCCTGATTCAATCATCAGTAATCACAGACTTAAGCCGCCATTCCACCAAACACTGTCAGTGTAGTAGCTAAACCATACCTACATGTTCCTAAATACTAGATTTTTTGCATTTCCACCACAGACAGTGCTCTTCAGTGTAGGAAGGGTTGTTACTGGGGTCTTGGGGCTAACCCCCTTCACTTTTCCAGCAGTTGGGAAACAACAGACAAGACTTTTTGGGGGTCTTGAACAGCAGCTGAAAAAAAAAATAGCAGAGTATGGAAATTCTACATCAGAGTGCAGACATCAAGATGACGGGTTCAGGCTCAACTCGCTTGGAATCTCGGCAGAGGGTTAACAAAAAAATAAATTTAAAAAAATGGAATGGAGTGGTTCCAGTGGAATGATAGCATTCACAAGTTTTGACAATGGAGATGTGAGAATAACTTTTCTAATGAGTGACAAACTAAACATAAATGGACTGCTTGGTGGAAATCAGCTTTAGCTACAGTGACTTTGTTCAGGGACCCTTCTGCAGATGCAAGAGCCTTAGCAAATGCCACACTGGGGCCAATCAGGGACACCGTGATTTCTGCAACGAAAGAAGTATAGCAATCCTTACAGTGATATGAGAAGCTCAAAAAAGTATTAGCACTCATACTGGGCTGCAACACTGAATTTTCTGAAGGTTGGTGAAGTCAACTTTGGGAGCCGTTTCAGCTCATACAAGAACTTTTTCAGATAAAGATATGTAATAGTTGTAGTCAATCAATTCATTTATAGAGCACAATTAAAAACTAATGTTGTAGGGGACAAAGTTGCAGAACAGAATTATTAAAAATAGCTCAACATTTTCAGAAATGCCTAATTTGATATAAGAGCCGTATCAATCTTTTTTTTTTTTATCTATTTCTAGTCAAAAATGTGAACAAGTGTGTCAAACTGTTCTTTGAGGTGAGTATAATCAATATTTTAATAATAACAGTTATCAAATGGCAATGTGAAAACAATGTAATGATGTGAAAGGGGTCACTTGTAATGATCAACCTCCAGAGAGTCACCACCTGAATCTGCAGCTCCCCTCAGCTTTACAGAGCTTTATATTAAGCTTATTGTTTAGCTGTCTGAGCCGCAGCTTCACTGTTTTCTTTCACTCTCCCCGCTCTCATCGTGTCTTTTTTGGCTGCAGCAGGCAGCTGTTTTCAGCTATGAAGCTCTAACTACACTACAAAGTTACTGGCTAACTGGTGATCATGATGCAGACCTGTCAACTGTCCCATTGTTCCCAGGATCCTCACGTATTTTACCCATCTCTCCTGCTGTCCTCCTGTTAAATATTTTCTTGTAAATCTCTCATATTTTTGGCTGAAATGTTGCCAGGAGGCATAACCGCCTATTTGATGTGAACCTGCCAAGACTCACAGCACCAAGCATAAGGTGAAGGTACAGGAACATGCTCCACCAATGACTATATTTATACCATCTCTTCCATTCATTTTCATCATCACCCTCTTCTACCAATTGTCTCTCTTGCCAGTAGCCTCTCTCAAAATCATAACTGAAGCATAATGTGTAAGTGATGTGTACATATCCTTCAAGTTATACATATGAATTGATACGTCCTTTTGTGTTTTCATTGATATGATGCAGGGATATTCACAGCATTTCACTGTCAGCCAGGCATCTGATTCTGACCTCCTAACTGCCGTCACCTAATGGAGGAACTACTTAACCCAATCCTTGTTGCTCAGATATTTAAAAGCAAGGGGTTGCATGGTGGCGATTTTAGGATTCACCGTGTGTCCCCTTGTCCCAATGTAAGGGGTATGTGGAAAATGCCAAGAGTGGTGGGACGGCCCAGGGTGAGGTGCTGTAAATTTTATTTTCAAATCTTGTGGAGCATTTAGCAGCCAAAAGAACAGATATTTCCCTGAGGAGTTAATTGAGACCAAAAACAGAGCTAACAGAGAATGAATGGATTTCATTGATCATGTGGAAAGAAAAAATGACTCCAGATGAATGATAAGGTCATCTTAACATTTTAAAAGGTGATAACATGTCAATTCTGTGTGGCCAAAACAGCAGTTATTGCAGATTTGATAAAGGCCACCACCATGACAGAATAGAAATTAGAGAATAGAAGCAAATAAAACTTGCTCAGATAAATTTGTGTGCATGATCCATTAGTCAGTATCTGGGCTGGCAGCCCAACACTATACCTGCTGTTCTGCATCAATACCATTCAGCCTACAAATTGTGCTAATAAGAAGCTTTTTGTAGACTGGGAGCTTATTTTCAGTAAATCAATAGGACTGCAGTGCTGAATTAAGTTGCTTTTCAGAGAAACCTTTCAAAATTCTGCCAGAAAATGAGAGAATTGGGTTTTGAATGATGAAGTGTTGTCAGATTTTTAATATACAAGAGTGTGTTTTATATTTGCCAGTAAAATTCATGCACACCCATTACACCCTTCATTTAGAAAGTAAATATTACTGTTGTAAAGCAAATACAAATAAAACACACCAATGGAACAGTCACTGGTTTGGACATTAGCACTGAATGGACGCAACATGTTGAAATGAAGAATGGATTTTGACATCCGCCTAGCTGTGATTCAACCTGGTGAGCCAACCAAGAATGCATTGTGACACATTGTGTTGTTCTGTTGGTAACTGAGCACCATTATAAGCTTGTTTTTCTCTCAGTCTTCGAATCACATCTCATCGTCCTGCCCTGACTGCATGAATGTGAGTAAAGTCTTCTTGGCAGAATTTGAATTTGCTAACCTCATGAGCAGACAGTGGTGTGCTGCAGGCAAGATGACTCTGATTAGTAGCAACCAGACGCAGCACCACAGGACTGTCAGCAGTAGTCTAGAGAGGACCAGGCTGTTAACTTTGTCTCAAAATCATAACTTTAAAGCTGCACATTTGCAAAGCCATGCAAGTCAATACAAGAGGTATTTCTGAATGAACTAAACTTCCATAAAATCATTAGTAAAATATGGATGAAGACACAGACAGTTCACTCTGCTAAGTGGAGTCATAGAGAAACACAAGCACAAGAGACTGCTGCTGAAAGCTGGGGTCAACAAAAATAATGGCAAACACCCGACATGGTCAGGTTTTGCTTAAAGTCAGATTAAGCAAAACCTGACCAGTACTAGGATAGACAAAAAGGAAAAAAGGGCACATTATGAAAGAACTATTTTTTATTTCACATTTCCTTCATATAATGCTAATAATAATGCTAATAATAATAATAATAATAATAATAATAATAATAATAATAATAATAATAATAATAATAATAATAATAATAATAAGCTCTACGAAATCAAGTAAGTCAAATTAATAGACTCAAATTTTTATGTAAATTGGCAGCATTGTGGTTTATAGTATTCGTTTATTTGTCAAATAAAACCAAAATCATATTAATGTTACAGTCTTTTTTTTTTTTCCAAAATATTTTTATTAAGATCAATTGCAGAGCGTACAGAGCAGTTTGCATAGTACTTGAGTAAAGAAATAAAAACACTTAAGCATGCATACAAAACATATATGTATGATCTGTTACAGAGTCTTTAACCGTGTGAATAGTTACAGGGTGTCTGCGTTGAATTCGGCGTGTGCATTGCTGTCGCTGGTCCAGCAGATGGGGCAGTGAGATTGGGGTTTTGGTTGGGCTGGCTGTCCACAAATCAGCCAGCAAGACCGTTGTTCCAACGTCAAGTTAGACAGAGAAAGCTAAAGTAGTACCGCAGGACGATACTTTTTGCTTTCAAAATAAACGCATGCTGTTACACATAATGTGCCTTTGTTCTCAACAAAACCTGAAATACCCTCCATCTCCTAGATTTCTCACAGCGGTGTATTTCTAGTAGCTACTACTTAGACCCATCTTCAACTGCACCATTGTACTGTATAAACCTTGGGTGTACATGTAGTTTACACGATCCAATGATTTGGTTCCTCTCAGACCTATTTGTCAGGTCTATCTCATCAATAATTACTACTGAAACACACAAAAAATGTTTGGAACAGGCAGCCATGAGAGAGAGAAACACATTAGCCAAGACAATTGGTATGTGTGGTGATTTGTTAAGGACAGGTGTCTGACACCAAAGAAGGATTGCCCAAACTCAAATTGCAAGTGGAAATATCACCTGTGAAATAGGTGAAAGGCCAACAGGATCATTAATTTTGATGGACAGTGATGGAGGAGAGGAGACTTATACTTAGCGTAAATACATTTTTAAAAAATATATTTCTGAAGCTATCTTTGAAAATATTGTGCTCTCCGCATCCCATATGGTGGGTGCAGACGCAAAACGTGGCAACTTACTAACGCAGCAGCTATATTTTGAAAGTACTCACAGGAAGTGCTGCTGCATATTATATGTCCCTTGACGCCGGTCTGTGCCGCTCTATCGGCAGTCCAGTCCGTCGTGCCTGAGAAACAGAAGCGCTGGATTCAAGTGTTTAACCCGGTCCTGTGTGGCTCTGAGACACTCAGTTCGCGCAGGTAAGACAGATGTCAGAATGCTATTTTTTGAGGCATTTTGGGAGACCAAAGATATGCATTTAGTGTTTGTTCGGCCGTCTTCTGCAGCGAGTACTATCGTTGAATTGGCATTTTAATTTCTTGACTCGGTTGCTCGCTCGGTGAATAGCAACACAAAGCTACACATCATCATGGTAACACGTCTCGAGTCCTGCACTTAGAAGCAACAAGTAGCGAGAAACAAAGTTTGTAGAAGTCCACAATAACATACATGACATTAGCAGTGGCTCCGTGTGCGGTGATATCCACAGGTCAGTGATTGGGATTACTTAGCTAACGTACAACGTTAGAGACCATAAGTAGCTAGCTAACTGTTAGCCAACTAGTTACGCTAACCAGCTGAGCCGAAACCAGACACGTCTCTTCAGGAACGGTTAACTAAATGCAGTTGTCAAGTCAAGAAATAGTCAACATAATGTCTTTCCAGCTTCGCTTTGCTCACTGGTAAACGCATGGACCAGTTTTAGTGTTTGAGAATTGTTAGACTCCACTCTTGAATCCGGCATTCAAACAATATGAGTAACAGATGCTCATTCAAGTCAAGTTAGACCCGACATTGCTCTTCTACCTCTTGCTGGTTAGTAACACAGTGTTAAACTGGCAGCATTTTGACTGGACTTTGGTGTGACGCATCCTTAAGCTGCAGGTTTGTGAGCGCAGGCAGGGGTGAGTCTGGAGGGGCAGAACTGCTGCTCCAGCTCAGCCTGAAGCATCCTTTTGCTGTACTTCGGTCAGACTTAGCCTTAAACTCTCCGGGCTGGGAGTATTTTTAGACCGCCTAATGGTAGGGTACATCGTGTAGGGCCACATTACAGCAGTTTTAGTTTGGTCCTGCCCCATGTTTCCTACGAATAAAAAGGAAGAAAGAGCAGACAAGTCTACAAGTTGTCAGCGGTTTGGGATGCCAAGTGTTTGTATTTTTGATTCCATTTTGCACAAACCTTCAACGCTAATCTGTCATGGAAGAAGCAAACATACAGAACTTTCCACAGATTGCAAGATTAAGGTTTTTCAGTAAGATCGTAAGAAAAAACATATTGCTGCTTTGCTCACATTGGGCTTTTAAAAGATGTTATGCGCCATGCAGGAAGTTACTAATTGATCTTATCTTACCTTTAAGGAAGGTAGACCAGAGGTAATTTACTGTTAATGGCTCTTGTAATGCACTGAATGTCAGATATTGATGATGGCCAAGAATTTTATGACCATCTGAGGGAGCTTTTTGCTAAATTGAAGCCATGTTTTTGTTTTTCCAAACACATTCTTATATTGGATGCCCAAATGATGGTTCCTTGTTGCCTTACCTCGAATGTTAACCACTTGCTTCCTGTTTCCTTGACTATCAGGCAGCACTGTAACTACGATAAAGCTCCAGGGCTCCAAAGCAAACCACAGGTTTGCAGGGTTGTGCTGAAACTTCCCTCAGCATTCCACTTCTACATCTGGTCTTTTCCCTTATTTCCTGACTCCGTCATTAAGCTTTGTTAAGCGTGATAAAATGTGTTCTGTTCATACATAGCTTCAAAAGGACCTCCACAAAAGTCTGGAAAGTGTGTGCTTTTTGATGGCAAAAAAACAAATTGGGGACGTTTTCACATTGGATTGTGAAAGTTAATTTGACTGTGGGCAAAAGAGTTTCTGTTGTCCAGTAATTAATTATTTTTGTTTTTAATTGGGTAAATTTGTTTCAGTCTGACATATTTAAATTGCTCCAGTCATTATATCAGGTGAGAATAAATCGATTCCTGAGCTAGATGTGTAAATATTACCCAAAGTTAAGAATAACTTTGGTCAGTAATTGTTCCTGCATTATATACATTATCTTTTTTGTGTCCAGACTGCAGGGATGGACTTTGGTCTGGATGGCTGACGGAAAGGGACGTGGACCAATCAAGTGATAAGATGCTTGCTCGTGACCGCTTCCTCCTCCTGGTGATGGTGGGTGGAGCTGTGCTGGCCATTATCAGTCTGAGCCTCCAGTTCTGTAAGTGCGCTGTTTGTGTTTGTGCTCGACTGCTTTACATATTCATTCTCCCTCTGGAACCCCGGCCCAGTATTCAGATTTAAATGTGGACAAAACAAAACAAAAAAAACCTCTTGAGTTCAACAGAAAAGTCCCCATTTCTTCTGCTGGCATGTATGTTTTTGTTCATATATGCATATCCTGTCGCTGCTTTCCCATTCAAGAGACCCCATTCATATCAAAACAAAGGGGAATCCTCTATAGACTTCCTATAAATATCCAGCACCAACAGTGGGCCTCTGGATGCACTGAAACCCCCAGAGAGTCTGTGGCAACACGCTCACATCTGCCGTGGAATGCCTAGGTGTACACAGTTTCCTTGCTTTTTCCCATCAAGTCATTGTTCAGCATCTCCTGTAGGTATTGTCTGGACGGTGTATCCCTGCCAGCCACGGTGAATGCAAGGAAACCACCGCTCAGTGAATGGAGACGGGTCTCTGTGATTTGCAAGCCTTCCAGACATGACTGGAAAAACAGTGGCCGATGGAGCAGGCGGAGCATGCAGCGCAAATAGAAATTTGTATTTTGATGTAAAATGTGAAAGATTAAGCCACTTTTTGCAAGGCTCCCCCAGAATCCCCAACGCAGTGGAAGCGTTTGTGGTGATGGTAAGCCTGTGTCTGGACGAGCGTGTGGGATTAGACTCGTATACATCGTGCTCTCACACACAAACACGATTAGAGCAGAATTCGGTGCGACGGAGCTGGCGTTTTAAACTGCGTGTTTGCCAAAGTTCCCTGAGCTGTCCTTCATCAGCTCCTTTTTTTAGGCTCTGTCGCCTCATTGAAACTCAAACGTGGGATACTGAACGCTTTCACTTCCTCTTCCTCCCTCTTCTTCTGTTGCTTTAAATGCCATGCAAGATCAGAGTTGAAGAAAGACAGCAGTAGAGTCGGCTCTTACTCATACTTGTTGAGTGTTTGCACTTTGTGACCCCCAGTATACACTTGCCTCCCGAGCTGTCACTCCCCCTTCCTCCTCTGCTACATAATAATGTGTGTGTGTATGTGTGTGTGTGTGTGTATGTGTGTGTGTGAGAGAGTGACCGTTTAGGAGCAGGTTGCTGTGTAAGTTATTTTTAATGCGTCGCTATCAAACCCGCACTCACCTCCTGCCCTGTAATCTCCTCCTTTTTTAAAACACTCCGAGGTAGAGGAAGACATTACGATGAGAGAAACCATCAACCAGAGTAGATACTGTCTCCTTTTTTTTTTTTTTCTTCTTGTTTCATGTGGGAAGGTTCTTTTTCCGAACAGCCCTCACTTTATTTTTTGATCAGCAGTACTTTTGGAGAAAAGCTGCTGTCATCATTTATTCATCGCACACACTGTAGAGACGGGTTTGAGCCATTATCCAGGAGAAGCATGGGATGAAAGCGCATGGGATTTCTCCTCATGTTTAATAGATGGTCAGCTTCTGTTTTTGTTCCATGTTTCTCTTCATTTTTTAAACCATCGTCATCGCTCTCTGTATTCCACTCTGCAGTTTGTGTCTCTGCAATATCTTTTGTACCGCCCCCACCGCCCCCCCTGCTCCCGCTATTAAGAAAAGCCCATTCATGTATTTATTATTGTTTGTTTACCATTACCATGAGAGACTGAGTGACGGATGATGATTGATGGCGGATTAAATGCCTCTCTCTGGCTCCAGGCTACCTCAAATTAAAACTGGGACGGCTGTGAGCATGGCAGCAAAGGCCATCATCAGCACGCTGATAGACACATGAGGGATTCCTCCTGGAAAGGGACCACAGAACTAAACGGTACCTGGGAGAGGACAACTGTATGAATGGGAATCAGAGTGACTTTAACACAGAGAAAGGGACTATTTTGGGATATTAGCAGTGGTGAATAGAAAGGTGAAGCGGAGCTTGATGGAAGTTAAGTGGTCCAGGAATGCTGGTAGACTCACAGTGAGAGTGGATATAAAAGGAGGAGGAACGAGAGAGAGGATTAAGCACAGTGATTAAAAAGAGCTGGAATTAAATCAATGAGATGTGGCGTGTTTGAGGGAGATGAGACAAAATTTACATTTAAGGCCCCAAATACACTTCAAACAAAATGCTGTTCACCTAATTTTTTGTAACTTTTCCAAAACCGTAATCAAGCAACAAGGTTTGTTAAGCGTTAAATAGGCAGAGCTCCGAGCAACTTGCAAAGTCTCCTCTTCACATTCCTCACATTCTTACTTTCTAAAGTGTCTGCACTCACTGTTGAATCAGACCGATTGTCCCTGTGCTGTCAGCGACTGTGCTTTCAGACAAGAGACGCGAGTGCAGCTGAGATCTGGAATCTGAACAAAAGGCCAGTCTTCATTTTGCTCTGAGATTAGTCTAATGCAAGAGAGGCAGTTTCACTAAATAATGATTGACTTATTTTAAGCCTAAGTATGAGCCACCCAACCCCCAGGCTAACTCTGAACTAAGAGCCATGTTTCCATGGTAACAGTCCGTGACACCTGCTGACCAGTGGCGATGAGGACGTCGTCAGTTTGGAAAGTATCCTGAGCCAGGCTGACCAGTTAGCAGATGTACTGGGCCCGGCCACATCCAGAAGCCACGGCAGTGCTGAATTGTTGCTGAAGACAGACATTTTTTGGAGCTGAGGATTTGACGTGGACTTACCTAGAATTCAAGACAGTTAGTCCGACTTAAAATGCTCATGATCTAGACAGATTTGTGCAGTAGTTGAATTTAGACATCCATTTGAAATCAATAATTTTGCTTTAAGCCATAGTCAAAATTGAACTTTGTGAAAGCCAGCCCTAAAGTATCTGATCTATATTTACCTAAATGTCATAAAATTATATATTATCATCTGATTCGTTGAAGCTGTAGCTACTAAATTTGGCACACCTTCTTTTTTATTATGAGCTAATTGAAGGACCTCGTTGTAAACTGTTAGATTTATTCATATGACATAATTTCAATTGAACTTGGTGAATGTGACTCTTGACATTGATGTGAGATCAGACAGAGGGAGGACAGATCAATAAGAAAGGAGAGATAGTAGCTTTGTTACCCTTGGAGTATTTAAGCTGTGTATTATGCCAACATCAGTGTCAGACCTCAGAGTCACTTGCAGTGGCACACATAAATATGTTTACACACTGTTTTCGCTGGTGTCCCACAAAAAGCTGCACTGTAGAGCCTTGCAGTAAAAAGTGGAATAAAAAAAGGATCAGATTTGATCAGCTTTATTTTAGCCAATACCAGTCCTTTAAAATGTTGGCCCCAAAGCTCTAGTTGTAACATATAAAGCCTTTCCCACTTGACTATGATGACCAGATGATGATCGTAATTTCAAAAGCAGCCCATCGTTTTATGATCACTAGATCGTCTGACAGCAGCTGTGCTGTGAGCTCAGCTATACTGACATCTGAAATAATTGCTCACATGGATTGTACAAAATTTGGTGCCTGTATCCATGGTACCCAGGTGATGTATCCTCCTGACTCTGGTGATCCTATGACTTGTCCTCTAGTGGCACTGATGGTGACTTTTAGTAGCTGAATATCTTGACAGCCATTGGATGAATTGCTGTGAAATCACTGTCTTTTCATCTAGTTCCATCATCAGGTCAAATTTGTCCAATACTTTGTATACTTTGTAGCTATTTGCAAAACTGAGGCCGTTCTCACCAGCTGAACTTGATATGTTGTTTACATGCTAACATTTCAACATTCTTGCATTATTGTTGTAACCATGTTGGTATGCTGATCTGACCATGTAGCTCATATCAGCCTTAGATTCCAAGTCTCCAATCCCCTTTATCTGCACTAGCTGAACTATACATGTGAAAGGGAAGTAAGGACTACATTAACATCTGCAGGCAATTTAGTTTCCAGTTCACCTAATGAGCATTTTCTTCATTGTTGGAGAAACATGGAGGAAAACCCACAGAGGAGGGCTGGAGCCTTGGGGAGTTGACCACTGAACCACTGTTCTACTTTAGATAAACACAGAGTCGAATTTAATATCAGATTGCACTCAGTATGAGAATTTAAATCTGCACGGGGGCAGTCAGGGGTATTATCAGTGCATCCCTAGCTTTTGTTGTATTGCTGAGCATTTGTGCTTTGAGAGAGAAGTCGATCTGTGCTCAGAAGCAGTTTGTACTCCTGCAGATTGTGTATAAAGCTACGTAGCTATGAACCTCCAGTTGTAAATAGTTGTGGTTTTGATTAGTTCTCTTTGAGCAGGACCGATCATTAAACACTAAGTGTGATTCTGTTGGCGTGAGTGAAAATCTTGTCATTTGTGAATAAGAAGGTCTATTATGATGGACAGCTGCAGGCGGCCATGTCCATCCGCCCAAACAGCACTTAGACTGTGTAAATATTTGTCGCGCCTTTTTCCATTGGTCTTTGGTTTCTTCAACACAGAACGCTTTGGAGTCTGGCAAGTAGGCACACACCTTCGTAATTTCAGGCCAAACCACGCTCTGTGAGTAGCTGTGCACCCACTAATCACTGTGGTGCGATAGCTGACACAAATTTGCTTGTATGCATATTTGAGGCAGAACACCTTCTTTGCCTGTGCCTCCGGGTAGAAGTCAAGCTGTGCCTGTGTGCATAATGATGGGTTCATCGAGACACGGAGGTGGAAGATTTAACAGCGTGTTCTATGTTTAGCTCTGTATTTGTGAGTAAGGATGCCAGTGTGTGTACCTGTGCGTGCTTGTGTGTATGAGTAGTGTGTTATGTCATTCAAATTCAAGAGAAATGTGGCAACATTCATCAGTGTCAAACTGAGTTGCAGCATTGTTGAAAGCCCTCTCAGACAGTCTCCTTTTGCGTTTGCAAGATCTAATGTCGGCGGATGGAAAGATGGAACCACATTTTATGTCCTAAATGCTTACTGTTTCAGCCACATTGAGTATGTGTGCACGAATTTCCCATGAGAGTGCTTGTGTGCTACAGTGTGCTCTGTGTGCCATTGCTGTGTCTCCACTTGGTAGTGTTGGGCAGAGAGTTACAAAAGCCCCATTGTGTAAGTGACTGTGATTGAGCTGGCCTCCAAAAGTTTGGTTAGTCCAGGCAGGCGTGTGTGTCAGTGTGTGCATGTGTGTGTGTGTGTGTGTGTGTGTGTGTGTGTGTGTGTGTGTGTGTGTGTGTGTGTGTGTGGATGGCTAGCTGAGGGTGGGGGTGGCAGAGTATAGGGCACAGAGCGCACAGGGGAACAGGTTGTGGTAATGAATGAGCTCTAGTGTGTGTGGCTGGACCTCAAGCTACCGAACAGTTGTCAAAATGGTCTCCGCTGTGGCTGCACAACTTCTCCTCGTCTTCATCAGTGGTGAGTTTATGCAGAAAACCTCTATTCTTTTAATGAAAACCTTACTACTCACTATCTAGAAACAGAGAGGATCTTCACATGGATCTCAGGACTTTATGTTAACGTAGCTTAAAGATATCTGTTCAAGGTGTGGTTCACAGGGCCAAACATGAGAAACCTTCTCATTATGTGTCTGTTGTGACTTCAGATTGCTCAGTGTTTATTATGCAGCTTGCTCTCCTCAGTCACTTAAAATACTCTTTAATGTTTATGAGTGGTTATAATGGAGTCCAGTATTTTTCTACTACTCATGCAAGTTAATTTAAATAAACCCGTGGCCTTTTCGACAGCTTTGTGCCAGTTGTTCGGATGAAGAGCTACAATAATATCTTGCTATTTAAAAGAGTTGAGATATGGCTGTACGAGTAGAAGTGCATACTGTGGTTGGAGGGTGCTTGACTTCATCGGCCGCTGCACAGTTTACGCTGAACATTTGCTCTGGTGTTTGTGAATTCCTGTCATATTTATAGTATTTGTGGTGCCTCATCTTAGTAGAATGTAATGTCATGCAATCACAGTTTTAGGACTACAACTAAACAATAATTTCAGCACTGATTAATCTGATTATTGTGTGTCAAATGATGGTTCATTGCTCCGTCACAACTACTCATGGCACAAGGCAACATCCTCAGATTGCTTGTTTTGTCCAACCAGCAATCCAAAACCCAAAGATGTTCAATTTGCTAAAGACAAAGATCAGCAGGAAATGGAAAAGGTGGAACCATCAGAAGTTTAGCATTTTTGCTTGAAAGGTGATTTTTTTTTAAGATTAAAAAATGAGTCTATAAACTTTCAAACAAAATTTAAGAACTCATAATGCTCATAATCATCATGCTCATAATAGTTCAGATTGCTTTTGTTAGACCAAAGGTCCAAAGCCCAACAATAATCAATTTACAGTGATACAAATCAGAAAAAAGAACCAAAGAGAAGCCATAAGCAATAAAAATTTGACATTTTTACTTGAGAAATGGAGATTTGCCAAAACGTCTTGTGTGTAACAGTGTGAACTTCATGAGCCCACGTGGAAAAAAAAGTGGAAACTGTATGTGTGAATGCTAGAGAAAGATGATGTGTTACACTCAACACTTCACACTTCACACACTGTCTCCACAAACCCTTGTGTGTGTGTACACATAGTGTACATATAGCTGGGGGTTGAAAAACTGTCTGTGAGGGTTGTCATAGCAATAAGAAAACATTAGCTCTTTGTGCTTTACGATTGGTCTTCTTTTTCTGCAGCAGGATGTAATATTTGCACAGAACGAAGTATTTGAGCAGTTCGCTTGTGTGTGCGTGTGTGTGCATGCGCGTGCGTAGGTGTGTCTACACTTAACATAAGCAGGATTTGGATATCTGTCTTGCCAAGGGCCGTATGGGTTCAACGTCTTTTTCATCAGAGCTGGAACTTTGTCAATGGGTCGTCCAGTTCCCACAACATCGGTGCTCTTATTGGACCATTTCTCCCAGGCGTCACAGGTCACTGGTGTCCAGGCAACACACTGGTGGCAGTGAGCAGTTTTGGAGTACAGAACTGTTGACATGGAGATGAGCTAATGTTTAATTGTTTTTCTTAATTTTCAACACTGTGTTACTGTTCTGTCAGGTGGCCTTTTTGCTTTTCTTGCTTCCATTTATGAATGAGGACCTGTAACTTTTTCTTTAATCTGCATGTTTAGCAGGTTTTAGAACCTTTACATTATCAGTTTCCAAAATTATTCTTCCCACTTTGGTTGCCAATGTTCATTGCTTTACTGACTGTTAAATGAATTGTTGTTATACAGATCACTGTAATGTTATACAGACGGTCATGGTCCCCAGATGATGAATCCTGAATTTTCCTCTAGCGCTGTCATAAAGGTGACCATATGACATTTTTGCAAGTTCCACTCCTAGAATTTAGTTGCACTGTGTCCAAAAACAGTCATAGTCTGGACCCTTGGACATGGGACACGGTCCCCAGAGAATGAATCCAAATGACTTCGAACTTTGGCTCTGACTTGTCATCCCGGGCCATCATCAGGTCAAAGTGAAATAACTGAACATCCACTGGATGGATTGATGCAAAGTTTGGTTTGGGCATTCATGGTTCCCAGATGATATCCTAATTTAGCGTCTTGAGTGATCCCTTGACAATTCATTCATATTATTCAAGTTTCTAAACAGCTGAATGGTTGCCATTAACTTTTTCCTGACTTTCATGTTCCTTGTAATCTGTTACATATTACTAGTTACTGTCATTTGAAAATAAAATTTATAATATTACTGTCCCTGTGGAGTAATGCATCAGCGTTTGTGGAGACATTTCCGTCATGTTAATCCACTGGGTCTTCACTTCCTCGGATGGTGGGAGTAGATGAAGACTTTTGTGTTGGTATTTGAAGCCAGCCACAGAGAAATTGGCATGCTTTGCTAATAACATTACCCTCTACATCTTTGTGTCGCTGGAGTCAGTGTTATAGCAGTTAAAGAAGTCACTGGATGTAACTCCAGTTTTATGAATACATGGCTAGCCCTCTAGCTGGATATTATTGCAGCCACATCGTCACATTATTTTTAATAAGCTAAATCCTCTATCGCTGTAATGACAGTAATGCAACATCTAAGTCATGGCAAAACGCGACACCTGTGACGTGACGTAACTGGTATACTGCCTGCCCCTAACGTAGCCTCAGCATAACCTGGCTCTATGGCAATGTTAGCTTACCTTGCGATTGCTTTGAAATTTTCCTGACAAGCTTTATCAGATGTGTTTTTTGCGACTTACACGTCCCATACAAAAGATCTATGCAAATGTCTGCAACGGCTGTGTCCAGGCTCGCCTCTCAACTGTGGCTCCCGGGTGTAACAACGACCTGAAGCGTTTATTTTGCCTTCTGGTCTTTTTTAACTGTGCAAATATTACATTCTATGCAAATATTACATCCTGAGTCGTTAAAGTTTGCTATTTTATAGTCCAAAGCTCAAATGTTTGTTAATGTTAGTGTTTGGACAATAGTGTCTGTTCAGAACATGGTGGTTTATGTTGGTAATTGTCATTTTTGTGCTGAAACATATTTTTCACCATCAGTGAGATGGCTGTTACCTTTCTTGACAGCAGCTGTATAGAACAACATCGTTTTTGAGTTCTTGTCTCCTTTTATTGAATTTTGATTGTAATGGTATTACTGGAATCTTGGTGGCAACGCATTATTTTTCTTTGTTACTGGGGAAAGGTAATATGCTACTGGACTGTGTTATTTTTGTGATGCCTTACCCCCAACACTGGTGCTCATTGGAAAACTAGAATGGTGATCATGGTAAACATTACCTGCTAATCATCAGCATGCTCACATTGCCCCTGTGAGCAGTTAGCATGCTGACATTTGCATTTAGCTCAAAGCACCGCTGTACCTAAGCACAGCTTCACAGCTGTTAGCGTGACTGTAGACTCCTGAGACTCTAGCATGGTGTCTGGAAAATCACATGCCAGCTCCAATTCAGGTGATGCACACTGGATACAGTGATTCTTGTGTACATATGGCCACAAGTCGCACTCCTGTCTGCGCAGGAGTTCTGATTACTCTCAGACAATGTTGTTGGCACTATGAACAAATACACAGTGAGCACACAGGAAATTCCCCGTTGAAGAAGAAAGCCACATGTGAAGTTTCTTTGTCAAAATGTTTTCAGTGGTATGGCACTGTTGTACAGTACAGCATGTGTGTTATTGTCCACTTGGCTCCTCGTTCTTTTCATCTTTGTTATACTTGTCTGATTGCTGGTGTGTTTTGAGAGGAGGCGGAAAAGGAAGTAATGGGGTCGGGGATACCACAGACCAACAAACTAATCATTAACAAGCAGCCTTGATTTTTCTCATTTTCAGAGCCATAATTGTGTGGGTGTGCATGTGTATTTGTGGCATCTGCATGGAATGAGCCTTTGTCTTGTTTCTATTGATTTTTTCACCTCCTTATGCCCCTCCACCCACTTTTTCTTTTTCTACAGTGAATCTGATTCCCACCACTCCCATGTTGGAAGAACGACCCTTCCAGATTATAGATGGAGGTGCTGGAGTGGCTCTGGGGAAGAGCAGAAAGAGAGTGTTCCCAGTGCCTCACACCCAGGAGCCCAACCCCATATCTGAGGCTTACAGCTACTGCAACAGTCCCAACCACAGCGAACAGGCCTGGGAGGGTGAGACCTGCACCCCGAGAAATGAAATCTAATCAAACTGAAGACTGCAAGCCTGTGGATGTGATATGTGATATTGAGCTTTCTTACGTCTATGATTTGTGTTCCTGAATGACTTAAATCTGAACTCAGATGAGGCCAGTGATAGCTGATGAACTTAATAAGTTAATTCTTTCCAGTTAAGCAGCTGCTGGAGTCAGCATCACTGTTTCAGAGCATTAAAAACAAATTTAGATCAGCTGCTAGAATAACCCAATTTGATCGACAGCGTATTAATACTTAATATAGTAATAATGTCAAATTTAGTGTGTCAGGACTCGGGGGATGTGTTAATTAAGTCATTTCCACTAGATTGCATCATCCATAATGCTGCAGTCCGCTCTCTCTACTGCACAGCAGCAGCATGGAACCTTTTTGTCTCTCGTCCTCTGAAAAGTCAACACAGCCCGAGGTGATCATACAGATATTCTTTACCGACTAAGACAAGTTAGATCAGCCACAGCTCATTGAATTTTGCACTCTCTCACTCTCTGGATGGCCTTTTTGTCTCCAAAGAATAAAAATCCACTACGTCTTTCAAATGTAGTTACTGGAAATCATTCACGATCTTAAGGTGATGTTATTTTCCCTGCGACATGACCATTTTCAAAGTGTGCTGGTCTTTCTTATCTTCTTAATTTACTGTTAAACACACACACACACACACACACACACACACACACACACACACACACACACACACACACACACACACACACACACACAGAGTCAAGCCCACAGGCTTGCACTCAGACAATGAACTAATTCAGTGTTTCTCATGCTGCTGCTTAAGTGGAATGATTTGTTAAAGTAACATTTGCTTTTGTATGATGTGATGTGCTTTAAGTCCCTCACGCTTGGTCGATCTTCTGAGTTGTTCCTTCAGTTTTATTCATTCAGTTTTTGTAGATATGAGTAGATTTAGGCTTTCAGTATATTTTGAAACTGCAAAATAATTTTATGGCCACTTAGGGCCAGCAGAGACCAGCTGTTGACACAAGAGGCGTCTGTTGTCTATTGCCTTTTAACTTTTTATAGATGACTTGTTTTTGTTTATTTAGCAGATAGAGAGATCATTGGGAATCCTGTTTGTGTCCACCATTGAATCTATTCTCTCACCTGTTTGCTCTGTTTTTGTCCCCCTCAACTCCTGAGAAAAATATTTGGGTATTTCGTTGCTAAATATGTTCACCAGGCAGCTGCAGACTTTGTCTGTCTGCAGTTTGGTGTGGGGCAGGTAGTGTACAGTGGGTTTATCAGAGCTTTAGTACTGAAACTGTCTGCCTGATAACTGTAAATAATGGGAAAACTATAAGAGATATTAAAGGAGGTTATTGACACTTCTTGTTGCATTGGCAAAATGTGTATCCTGATGAGTCTCCTCTGACAGGTCACAGTCCTGCTGACTACAAGCTGCTATCCGTCCAGGTAATGATTCGTCACGGTGACCGCTACCCTCTCTACTCCATCCCCAAGACCAAACGGCCTGCCATTGACTGCACCTTGTCCATCAGCAGGTACGCACACTTCATACAAAATAAATAACAGAAGCACAGCATATAGCATTAATACGTCCCAATCAAATTGTTTGTAGTTCCCTGGTACATTACTGGAGAAGGATGTCATGTTCCTCCCTGTAATGTCCTGACATTTATGCTGTTTCCCGTGAGGATATGGAAAGGAGTCTTTTCGTACCTGATTTCTTGGCCATGTCGGCCCTGAACTGGGTTGTTTAGATAGTGATTAGGAAAGAAATAAAAATTCTTTGTGTGATCTGGAGTCGAGCAAGTTTATGTTAAAACGGTACAGTGGCCAAGAGAGCTCAACACACTGCAACTTGAGAAAACATGCAACGAGAACAAAATAATGAACCAAACACCATCTCCAAATAAGTAAAAAAGGATAATTATAAAGCACTTTGAGCAAACACCTACAGTGTGAGGCATCAAGAAACTTGCAAAATAAACAAGTTCATGATTGTATCATGAATACCTGTTACATATAACACAATCCAATGCAATCACCCTACTATAAAAAGTACCACTGTGAAGCTAATATTGTTCAATTTTCGTGTGATACAACTTTGAGAAACTAGGTAATACAACTCTTTGGTCTCTTTTGCCACAATTTCATTTCATTGAGTAGTTAACCTCACAGGCCAAATGATGCAAGTGAGCCACAGTTAGCCTTGAAGCTATATTTAATCTGTGGTTCCTGGCGGCTGCAGGGTACCCGATCATGACTTTGAAATTATAACAAACAGCATACAGAATGACAAGAAATGCACTAGAATGGTCAAACCAGCAAAAGAGTAGAAATAGCAATTTTCTACAGTCCTCATCAAGCAGAGTTTGCTGTATTGATATATAAATCAAGAAATGGAAGGAGGGAGATTAAAACAAATGTGAAGTTTGCATTTCATTACAAGGAATTCATGGTGTTTTGCCCTTTTATGCTTTGATTACTACTATTAATATTAATTACTATTGAAAGTACTATGAGGACAACAAACAATGAATGCCTCATGAAGAGCATTCTCACATCTTTCATTGGTTTCTAGAGTCCGAAGATAAAGTCTTCATGCTCACATTTTCAGTTAATCCAGGTCAGCGGAAAGGGTACAAAATGCCACTGGGATTTAAGATTGCCTCCCAAGCAGAGCCCAGCTCCTCTGCCTAATGCCTAACAAGAGGACCAGCTGGAAAGTGGTGGAGACCAATTACTGCAGCAGCTTCTGCTATCCTCCTACAAAAACTGCTGCCTGAGAGCAGCTGTCAGAAAATGAGCTCAGTGTGTTAAAAGGAAGTTGATCTAAAATCTGTTTTCTGTGGTATTTGTGAGGCTCGCAAGAAGCCATAACTAAATTGATTTGCTTTAAATATCAGCATCCCTGCAGGCATTACGCTGCAGAATCCCATAGAAGATAACACTTTCACAGTTCCCTTGTTTCCCAGTGTTATTGCATGTGTCAGCAATAGCGGGTAGATTTGGTTTGCTACATCTGTTCTGCTGTGCTTTGGTGAAAGGATGCACACATTTAGAGACAAACACGTGTACATGTGTGGTGAGTGAGGAGGAGTTGTTGACAGCCTTATCTCGCTTGATTTGAGCACCGTACTCACTGAACACCTCTGGAAAGGCAGAACTGTCAGTGCTGCAGAAACTCCCTACAGAAATGTGGGTGAAAAACTCACTCAAATTAATATTGTTATCTTCTTTAAGTCATGATGCTCCACTTTCTCACCCATATCTTTATCTCTCTGTCTTTCCGTTACTGTTAGCACTCTGGCTCTGCTGCTCTTTCAAGCGCAGCTCGAACTTCCTGATAGGAAGTTATTAAAAGGCAGCATGTCTCTGTGCTTCAGCTTCAGAAGAAGTCTGAAAACAACACCTTCACACCTGCATTAACTTCAATTTATGCAAACTCTTCCTGTGGGTACACGCATGCTATGATGATAAACTGCTATTTTTGAATCCAGAACATTTACTTTAGTCAGATGGTTTTGATATGTGCATGCACATCTCTTGGGTGATTTATTTAGACCATATGGTCAATGAATTCCCTGTAACTAATCCCCTTTTTTGGGCTTTGCACCTGAACTGAGATTTTTGCACAAAGCTTTCCCTGCAGCCTCATCAGCTTTGCACATCTGGATGAAGCCCGCTGGAAGCTTTAGTGCTGGCACAGTGTACACACAGTTTCATTTCAGATTGGCAGGATGCAGTGGAGTTGCTATGTATACATTTGATTATTACATATTTTCAATACTCTTGATCTTTGAACCTGAGCTGAAAGTAGGCTACCCAATACACAAGCCTCTTATGATGGAGGTTGAGTTCCATTCAGTAATTGACAGAAATTGAATTGATTCTTTGCTCCATCTATTAAATAAGCAGTGATGTGCCCATGAGCAGACACCTGCTTCCTTTGCTCAGGGAGCGGCTCTGTGGCCAACTGTTGTATCCTCTGGCTGTAGTACTCAGCTTCCAAATGTGAATGTATCTCTGTGTGTGTGTGTGTGTGTGTGTGTGTGTGTGTGTGTGTGTGTGTGTGTGTGTGTGTGTGTGTGTGTGTGTGTGTGTGTGTGTGTGTGTGTGTGTGTGTGTGTGTGAGAGAGAAGCAATCAGTGCAATTGTTAAATGAAACATAGGTTTTCCATCCAGCACAGATGAACCTGCTGTTTTTGTGCCCAGTGCTACGCGATCTCAGTGCCAGTCTGCCCAATCTGAGTAGCCCATGTGCATAGGTCAGGTTCTAACACCTGACCGATAAGTGATCTTAACCCTAACCAATCCCCAGTCACTTGCGTGACTGCATGGATCGGGCAGTAACACCGTGCCTTTCATATACTTGCTATGTCATATTTTTTTGTGTGTGTCTTTTCTTTGTAGGTACAGTTGGTTTTCTACTATGAAACCAATTGTATCTAATCTAACATACAAGGACACAATGACATAAATAATGTCATCATAAGAGTGCAAGACCTAAATCTGTCCCCATTACTGTGGGGAAAGGATTATGTGGGTATTTGGCAATTTCCTGCTTACAGCGTGGCTCTAGGGATGACAGTGTCAGTCTGGATGGATGACCACGACATTTGTGCAAACCTTCACGGTCCCCAGGAGATGAATTCTATGATTTTGATCATTTCTGTTTGTTTCGTGTATTAATGGTAAAGTTTCATCTTCTGCCATTTTTAGTGTCTTCAGTGAAGCCTCAGTGGACGTTTAATCCACATGCCTCATGTATCATGGTTTATTTGCTCTTTTCAGAATTTTTTGGATTTCCCCTTTGTTTTTGTTTTTTAATGGTCAAACTGAAAATAAGAACAGGTGGATAGAAATGCAGTTGCTGTGAGCATGTTACCATACAGACGTTTAGCTCCAAGCCCCATTGTGCTAATGTGCTGAAGTAGGCTAACAGAGCTGCTACCATGGCTTCATGCTCTTCTTTCAAAGAAGCAGATATCTTTGAGGTAAGGATAATGAGTGTGCACAGAAACAAGTAGAACAAGCTGTAGATGCAGAAAAGAGGTGGGTTCCGTTTTTTTTTTTTTTTTTTAACTGAGCTTCTGTACTGAGCTCAGCTCCAAAGTGTGTGTGTGTGTGTGTGTGTGTGTGTGTGTGTGTGTGTGTGTGTGTGTGTGTGTGTGTGTGTGTGTGTGTGTGTGTGTGTGGATTATTTGTGGTTTGAATGTGCTTGTTTTGCAGGGAGATTGAATATTAAAAGCCCGTTTCATACTTCTGTGTCCTTGTAATAATATAGGTAGTTCTGTTTTGTATTCAGACCCGGGTGTAATTACAGGGATCTGAACTAACATAGGCTGAATCCTTCCACAGAGCTCAGTTGTGTGCGCGTGTGTGCGCGTGTGCGTGCTGGCACCAGCTTGCCGACCTACTGTCTCCGTCTGCGGTTAACTGAGCTCTCTTCGGCAGCTCTCTTCTCCTCTCTCTTTCCTCTTTGTCTTCTGCTGCTACAGTCTTTGTCAAGGTTTTTGTCCGTCTGCACAAGTCATCCCCTTCCTCTGTTTTCTGTGCAGCACTCTCCCCCAGTTGAAAACACACCATTTCATTTCCTCCTCTGTTTATTCCTCCCCGTCATTTACATTACATCTTTTTTCCCCTCCATCTCTCTTTCCCTTCCTCCCTTTTCACTAATCTGCTTCCCTGTGCCATCCAGTGATAATAATCCCTGCTTAATGTAATTGGGCTCTGTAATCTTTGGTCAGAAACAATCAGCCTAATAGACAGTCTGACTGGCTCTTTGCATCCGCTGACATCCAGTCTCCCAGTGTAGCCAATTAAATCTGGATTGTTCCAAACTCCCCTCAGCAAACTGATCTACTGGTGACACAGCAGAATGAAGCACTGGTGTTCCCAATATCTCACTCAGTTCACCATTCCCATGTGTTCATGTGCCTTGTGGTGCATATATTACTGTGTAAGTGAATATTTAAATGTGTGCTGTAGAGAGAGCAGAGTGGATAAATGGTGACAACAACTGCTGATGCCACGTGACAACAAAAGGAAACAATTCCCATCAAAATCCAAAATGTAGGCTTGTGCTTTAATCTGAAATCAGGCCGCTCTTTTCTAGCTTTTCTTTTGACAAAAAAAGGAAACTGACTCTTTGTAGCCCCATCCTTTATGCGTGTTGGCAGTAGATCCCACACTGCTCTGTCAGTCACCCTGTTCACAGGCATGGTTTAAGAGTAATGACAGAAGGTCGTGTTTCTCTGCTGTGTTCCTGAACCAGTCCATGATCACTATGGAAACTGTGTGTGTGTGTGTGTGTGTGTGTGTGTGTGTGTGTGTGTGTGTGTGTGTGTGTGTGTGTGTGTGTGTGTGTGTGTGTGTGTGTGTGTGTGTGTGTGTGTGTGTGTGTGTGTGTGTGTGTGTGTGTGTGTGTGTGTGTGTGCGCGCGCGCGCGCGCGTGCGTGCGTGTGTGAGCGCACGCTCCTTTTTAATCTGAGGAAGCCGAGCTGTAGCTCCCGCTGATTTGTTATATTAAACTGTAATCTTCAATCATCTCTAATCTATCAGATCACAGACTGCTCCTCTTGCTGCCCTCATCCCTGTGTGTGTGTTGGTCTGTGTGTATAATGTTAGTGCCTGCATGTCTGTATGTATGCGAGTGTGTGTCCCAAGGCAACAAAGTCTTTCATCTTTTTATATCACCATCTCCCATATTCCCTCCCACATGTATTGAACGCTGCTGTAGTCCAGCAGTGTTATGTTAGAGCGACACCTGGTGGTAGATGTAGGAAGTGGCCTGCACATACACTTAAAGACTGAACATGTAAATAATCCGTTTGTAAATAAAATTTTCTGTATACTGATAGTGAAATAATGTAATTGGCCCTCACTGTGTATTTTCAGTATTGACAAATACGACAGTGTTTTCTTGACTAATTGAATTGTTGTTGTAAACAAAAGAAAAACAAGAAATCCTCACATTTGAGAAGCTGGAGCCAGAGAATATTTGCCATTTTTGCTTGAATTGAACTTTCTTTTGATCTACTATGAGCTATTGATTGATGTAGCGTTTCAGTTGTATCAGCATTGCACATATTGAGGAGCAACAGCATGACGGTGATAAAGTACCATTTTTTAAATGACTGTATTTCTTGTAGGGCTGCAACTAGCAGCAAAGTCCAAGGTGACATTTTAACAATTTAATTTTGACCTACCAGTGGTCCACAACTCAAAGATACTCAGTTTAGGATTTCAAAGAAACAAAAGCAACATCTGAGAATCACCTGAAATTTTCATCTACTCATTTTCGGTTGTTTGACTAATGGATTGGCTTGTGACCCAGTAAGTCGTGACAGTGAGCCAGCATGCACAGTAGAGAAGACCCCCCCCAAAAAACAAACAAACAAACAAACAAACAAACAAACAAACAAACAAACAAAAAACCTGGAGAGATGGAAAATGGAATTCAGCCATCATTCTTTTTTATTTACACATGTGCTTTTCTGTCGTTGACATGTCAATATTTGCTTTGTGAAAAAAGGTGATGCAGAGGATTGTGGGTGATCTGTTAAAATACACAGCTTAATTGTGTTGACTTATTTGAAGCAGGAGTTCATTTTTGAATGAAATGAACACAAACGCTTTGCAAAACCTGTTTGTGCCTCATTTTACCAAGCACACTTCTCAAAATGTTTGTGTGTTGCTATGAGAATAGAGACTTGGGCTTTTAACTCCATAGAGGCAGAGAAACAGTTGCTGTAACTGATTCTAAGAGTCCAACAGTCTTAGCTGTGGTTTTAAAAGGAAACTTCCTCGTGACAGTGTGTGGAACCATAACTACTGTCTGACATTTATGCTGTAAGATACTAGAAAAAGTCTAAACTGGATGTTTGTGTGGTGCATTATTTCACATAACAGCATGGGTTGATGTTGATTATTCTGCTTATACCATACTTGCTTGCCAGAGGTCAAAATAAAACTAAAACATCTGAAGTCAAAACTTGGTGTTGGGGCTGTCTCGTCATTGTCAGCCTTGTTAATAATTGTCCATCAAAATGCGTGCAGACTTTCATTCTCTCTAAAATTTTGAATGCTGACGAGACTGCAGATATCTGAAAAGAAGGCTCACTCTGCGACTCACGTACCAACCATCTATTATCATTTACCGCCTCCAGGAAGCCATCCCACCCCTTGCTGGGCTCCTTCATCAGTCACATGGGCCTTGGAGGACGCGGCCATTGGGAGTCACCGCTGAGCTCTGTTCCTCGTCTGCCCAACCACAGTGCCTGCGAGATGGGAGAGCTCACGCAGACAGGTAGGCAAGGAAGGTCTCCCCACCACAATCTCTATTTTCCTCTCGTCTTAAAGCTGAACTTCAAAGAAAATGTCTTTTTCCATTTTTTCCAGGTGTGGTGCAGCACCTGCACAATGGACAGCTCCTCCATCAAGCCTACAAGCATCACAATCTCCTCCCCTCCGACTGGTCTCCCCGCCAGGTGTGGGTCGAGACCACAGGTAAGAGCCGCACTCTACAGAGTGGACTGGCTCTCCTCTACGGCTTGCTCCCGGACTTTGATTGGACGAAACTCACCGTGCGGCATCAGTGGAGCACGTTGTTCTGCGGCTCAGCATGTGACTGCCCCGCCAGGAACAGATACCTGGAGGAAGAGCAGAGGAGGCAGTATCGGCTCAGAGTGAGTGATAACGAACTCGAGAGGACTTATGCTGATATGGCACGCACTTTGGGTGTTCTCACTCGCCAGCTCCGAGCTGCGAACCCTATAGACTCCCTGCTGTGCCACCTGTGCCATGGCCTTTCTTTCCCATGCGTTCCCATGGGAGATAGCGGCGCAAAGGGATGCCTGACAGTGGCGCAGTTTGCTGTGATTCGGCGACAGCAGCTAGAAGATGAGGTGGATCGGCTAAGAGTGGGGCTGTACCATAAGTACTCCGTCCTGGCCATGTACCCCTACCTCAACCGAACTGCCACCAAGATGGAGCGTGTTGCCAGGGACAATGAAGCTGGCCGACAGCCTCGTGCAGGAGGCGAGGAAGTCTTCACTCTCTCTTCGGCCCATGATGTCACCATGGCCCCGTTGCTGAGTGCCCTGGGCCTGGAGGAGGCCCACTTTCCACGTTTTGCAGCAAGAATAGTTTTTGAACTGTGGAAGAGTCCACCGCCGACGCAAGGACAGCTGAAGAAGAAAGCTAGCAAAGGCGAGAAGTCAAAGGCGAAAGACGGGGAACTGTTCATCAGGGTGCTGTACAATGGTGAGGACGTGACTTTTCACACCACCTTCTGTCGCTCCCACGACCGCCACGCCAGTCAGCCCCTCTGCCCTCTGAAGAACTTCCTGTCTTTTGTCAGGAGAGACATGTTCAGTGTTGTCAATGCTACTTCCTACCAGGAGGCCTGCTACAGGCGCCCTGGTTGACAGATGGAGAGGGTGGTGACTGAGTAGGGATGCAGAGTTGGCAGATGGTTGTACTTTCCTGGTTTTGTTTTTTTAGTTTTTTTCCTCTTTTGAAGATGATGCACTTTTATGCTGCACATTGTGTCTTAAAATGAGTGGCAAACACAGAGTACTGTACATCATATATTGGTCAGAGGTCTTCTGTTTCTAACCTTTCTACAAACTCTCTTTTGAGTATTTTATGTTTTCTCTAGCATATCTGTAAGTAGTTCAAGGGAAGTTGTATGGCACGTAGCCACTTTATTCCTACATTCCATAATACCATGGGATCGTAAAATTCCAGTAATCCCAAATGTTTGCAAGCAAAGGGAATATTGAAGCTGGAAATACTATGCTGGATTAATCGTTCCTGGAAAATATTTTGTCTATGATAAATCTTTTTGATGAAAATTACACATTGGGCTACTTTGCCCATATTACTCAGTGGGACTGATTTCTTTTGGTTTCAGTGTTTATTCGGTGCAGTAGGCTATAGGGGTTATTTCTACTTTGACTCTGCTACTTTGTTTCCTTTGTGTGAGTCAAATTAACTGCGGTACTTTGACAGTGAAAAATGGAAGGTGTTTTCTCTCTTCTTCTGACATAAATTTACAACTACAACACATCTGTATTTATATTAATTGGTAATATAAACAGTCGGACCAATTGCTTGTAGAACACTGATTTTAATAAAGGTTCATTATGAGCAGACTCTTATCAGTTTTGACTGTTTTACTGAGAAATTGTTTCTTGGTGGTATTTTGGTATAAAGCATGTAACTGATGGATAATCACAACAAATTGTAAATGACAACACTGGAATGAAGTTTGCATTTGCCATTACATCAGTCTACCACTAGATGGCATATTAGCTCCACAAACCTCACTCATAGCCATCAGCTACTATTCTTCATCTACTTTGTCAACAGTGCTGCAGGGGCACAGCATATCGTCAATACATTTATATGAATGCAGAAACCTTGAGTGCCTTTTCACCCACCACTAGACAAGTCATGTGTCATCATCATTAGGAACATAACACAATGCTGACAAGATATCAATTGTACGGCTCATTTTCAAATGTGCCTCTGCGTGCTTGCGCCGTTTTTTTTTCCTTTCAGAATCCTCAGAATCAGGAGAGTATTGACTGGAAAATGCAATAAAATGAGTGAGATGGGTAAATTGCATTTGCCGTATATGGACGTTATATTTGTCCTGGCAGTAGACGGTTATGTGCAAGTGAAGAAATTGTTGCAAAGTTGATGCTGTAGACAGACTAGAAATGTTGCCTGCTGGGGAAAGAGTTTTCATTTAGTTAGCCATGAGGGCAGGTGTGCTGGATTTTCAGGAAGTTGAGAATTGTAGAAATTGAAGGAGCCTATAATGAAGATTTTCTTAGATAACCAAAAGTCGACTGTACATTTTGTACAAATTCACTCAGTCTTATTGTGACACTAAAGTCAAGTATAAAAAATATTTGAACTCCTCAGACCAGCGGTGTGACTCAGTGGATTGCTGAGTCACACCCTTAAACTTCAGCCCAAAGTTAAGGCAAAAAATGCATAAGTCAATGTAAATTTATTCCCAAACTTTCCCCGGTCACATCCAAACCTGCTCCCGGGCCATTTCCCATGTTATGCCATGACGTCAGGGTTGTTAATGATAGGAGCTAACCCTCCACGGCTGACCTGATTCCTCCCCCTCTTGTCCTGTGCGCTCCCACCAACGCCTTTCCCTCCAGGCCCCGACGCCCCTCTGCCACCCACGCCTCTGATGTCATCCCGCCAGACTGAGGTGGAGTGGCAATTTTCTCCTGCCGCCACTCGCTCAATCTTTGATGTTGTTACACTGCCCCTGGCTTTGGTGTATACACCGGTGTCTCTGTGGGTGTGTGTGTGTGAGGAGAAGGCTAAAGACAGATCAAGGTGAATATAGTGTGTGTGCGTGCGTGTGTGTATGTGTGTGTGTCTGTGTGTGCGCGCGTCAGCCTCTTTGGCCCCAGAACAATGTCCACTTGACCCATTCTGGTTTCAATATCCTGCATATAGACTCCAATATAGATCCACATTCACACACACACACACACACACACACACACACACACACAGGCTGTCCGGCACCAATAGCAACAATTGGTGTGTGTGTTGTTTGGAGAGATGATGGGAAGACAGATGACTGACAGCTCAGACAGTAGGAGAGAAGCCTTGTGGTCAACGCTGAGAAGAAGTGAAGATGGAAGAGAGGGAGAGGTTGCGGTTATGGTTCGACAGTAACCTCATGGAATTGGCCCTGGACTCTCCTCTCTCCAAAACCACAGTTACAGCCGCAGGTCGGAGGAATTAAAGAGAGAGATTAGATTTCATGTTGTGAAGAGGTTTCGGAGGAGGAACAACAGCTACCAGACTCAGAGCAGAAGAAGCCAAGTGTTGACCAGAGGGAGCAGCTCGGGTTCAGGTTAATACCACCACTAGAATGACTTCAGCTTCCCACGGTGGGTTCTCCTTGCTCCATTCCACTATAATTCATAAGAAATGAGCCAGTTAGAGTATGTGTGAGAATGACATATTATAGGCTTCACTCTCTTGTATATTATCTTCCCATATACAGTGCAGAAGTTTAGGCAATTCATTGCTCGATCCAGCCCCACTGGAACAGTTTAACACTGGAACCCCTTACATAAAAGTGACACGGTTTTGGAATGATATCATACTCTTTGGGATCCTGATGCCAACTCCATTAAGACTTTCTGAAAACAATATTTTGACATTTTGGGAAATGCATTTATATGCTCTCTTGCTGAGATTGAGATGGGGCTCTATACCACTCTAATACGTGTACAGTAAATAGAAGCTACATCCAGGAACAGGTTGGTACAAAGAGTGGAAGTAGCTAGCCATCCACCACCACCTCAAAAGCTCACCAATTAGCACATTATCTGTTGTTGCAAGTCAGCGCAGCACTAACCCATTAGCAAGGACATGTTCCAGCACATAACCTCCTTAAAACCACAGTCTTTTCACTTTTACACTTTGGTTTTTGCATGGATTAAACAACATGCAGCACATAATCAGTGAACTCTGGAGGTGCTCGTAGGTGGATTTACTGTTACTTTTGAACAGAGTGTGGTTAGCGGTTTCTCCGTTTCCACTCTTGAGCTGGCTGCTAGCTGTCGCTCCATATTTACCGGCAGACATGAATGACAGCAGTATTGATCTTCTCATCTAACTCTTGGCTAGTAAATTCATAAGCATGTTTCTCAAAATGTCAAACCATTGTTGTAACAGCTTTTCATAAACTACAAGAGGAACACTACAGTGTTTTAGCAAGGTTGAAAGTCAAATTGGAAATCTAGTGAGGGAGCCAGAAAAAGTGTTTTTAGCACTGTAGGGTGCCATATTTGAGAGATGAGGTGACAGAGGAGACACGCAGTCTGGTGTATAACGCCCCGAAAAACCAGAACTTTGACATTTTTATGCTTCACTTCTTGTGCAGATTGAGCAAACAAGTTATAATGTGTTAATAAGTCAGCTTTAGAGATGCTGGTATGTGGATTGAACAGAGCCAGGTCGACTGTTTTCCCTTGAATCCACTTCTCTAGCTAAGCTAACTAGCCGTTAACTGTGGCTGTAGCTAAAGACATGAAAATGGAACTTTTTTTCATCTAATTTTTGGAAAGAAAGTGAAAAAACTATTCCCGAAAATGACCAACTATTCCTTTAAAGCTTATTATAAACCCAATACCTGCAAGCATGGAAAAGTGATATTCTTGGCACACAAGGAGCCATTTTTGGGAGATGAGGTGACAGAAGAGAAGTGTGAGAGAGAGAGACTAAAACAGTGTGTGTATGTGTGTGTTAAGTTTGGGGTCAGCTAATTGGGGTCTGCAGAATGTGTGTGTGTCCTGTCTGTCAGTGTCTAGACTGTGCCACCGGTTGTTTTCTCAGATGTGAGGCTTTATTAAGCCCTTTACTTAAGCAAACAACCCGGCTGCCACACATGTGTGTGTCTGCGTGCATGCGTGCGTGCGTGCTGCTCATACAGTTTGACTGTGTGTGGTGTTTGATGCTGCTTGTTTGCACACTTACCTGTTTGTGATTTATTGGGATGGGAGCGAGTCCTCGTTAGCTAAAGTAATCAGGATTTATGAGTCTCTCTGTGCTGTAAGTGGCGGGCCAGAGGCTTCGCCCCACACAAACGCACACAGACATGCTAATTGAGTTTGGTCATTACTGTCTCGTTCCTCTATCAAGGGCTCGTTCAGGCGGTCATCCATCACAACACACATAAACACACGCTCAATAAAAAACAGTTTGTGCATTTTACTTTTCTTCTTTTTCTTAGGGTGCGCCCGGCTGCCATTTTTTCAAAGTGTGTGTGTGTGTGTGTGTGTGTGTCACGTAGACGTTCACCGTGATGTCTCTTGCCTGTTGTTCTGTGATATTTGTGTCTTTATTACCCAGACTGCCCTGTCTAACATCTTCTATCTTTAGTGGTTGCACGCACTTGCTGACTGAGTGCATCTCTAGTAGGGATTGGGAGTGTGTGTATGTGTGTGTGTGTGTGTGTGTGTGTGTGCGTAGTATCCTGTAAAACACCCCCTTGAATGCAAATGGATAAAGCCCCCCATATCATTTGAGGGGGAAAAACAGAAAGAGAGGCAAAATGAGACGGACAGAGGAACGGAACAGACATACATACCAAACACAGCCGAGCGATAGAGATGCATACAAATGTACAGCGAGCCAACGACAGGGAGCGAGAGATGGAGTGAAGGAGGAGGGGGAGGAAAGCGCTTGGTAAATGGGTCAGGCCTGTCTGCCATCCCAGGCACACACAGTGTGCAGCCCCCAGAGAGAGACCCAGACTGTACAACATGCTGCTGAGAGGAGAGACGACAGGAGGAGAGGGCGAAGATGCAGAGGAGAGGCGAGAGGAAAATGTGATGAAGTAGAAGGTTGCAGATGGATCGCAGGAAAGGGGCTGCAAAGAAAGAGGGGCAGATGTGTTAGCGCTGATCTGAACGGGTCAGATCACACAAAAAACATATGTTCTCCTTACCTCTAGCGGTATCTGGCCATGCTGATAGTTTGGGGTTTATCAAAAGTAACACATTTTGTGTTTTCAGTGCATGATTTGAATGATTTGAGCAGCACAAATGAGACTCCATTCACCTCCACTCCCTCACTAACCACCATGATTGCTGCTACAGCAGAAAATGTACTCGTGTATTTTGGGTTAACTCACTATGATGTTCCTTACATTACCGAAGGCATTCAAAGACATTGCCTCATTGTACTTTTTAACATATTATGACGTCACAATACTGATAGTCTTTGTGTGAGATATTCCGTAGTGTGTTTACAATGGCATACTTATCGGTGCCATGTTTCAGAGGCTTGAGACTTTGAGTCATATCATGCTTGTCACTAAAATGAGGCTTGAGTTGGACCTGAATCCTGTGAGACTTTCTCTTAGATTGACCCTGGACTCTTTAGGGCTCGGCCACAGCTTTGTAAGAAATGCCATTAACACAGGTTTGAAAGGAAAGTGTGGATGTATGTTATTCAAATGTGGTCGATGTGTCCATAATGCCACTTGTAGATTTCCCTCGCATTCAAAACTTTCATTTTTACCACAACATTACTGTTTGTCTCTTGACCTCAAGGCTTAAATAGAATAGTTTACCTGAAGTGTGGACTGAATGAACACTGGATAGCTTTGACCTCACTGCGGCATTTGATAGTACACATTTAAATTACGTCCTTCATCCCAAAGCAAAGGCAGCAAAATAAGAAATAAAGATACATATGTATTTGTTAAAATGGCCAGTATGAATCAAAGTCAGACCTGAACTAGTGCAGTGTAGTACATTGTGTTTGGCCAGTGGACCTGTTTACATGTTCATTAATGGGTTATAAATGGCCAGTCAGTGGGTGTTTTGGTGTCGGAGGGTTAGTGACACTGTATGACTGTTAACTGTTCATCACGGTGACGGCTTGAGGGAAGAAACTGTGTGTTTTGTGTCTGGTTGTTTTGGAGCTCAGTGATCTGTAGCGCCTGCCAGAGGGGAGAAGCTGGAACAGGTTGTTTCCAGGATGTGAGGGGTCTGCAGAGATGCTTTTTGACCCAAGAGGGAAACACTCCAAGTTCACAAATTCATCAACTGACTGGGACCAGAGCAAAGTCATGAGTGATGATTACTAAAGTACATTTCTTAATTAAACTGCTGCACTGTATTCATATTTGATGCTTGGCGTAATGTGATACAGTGCTGTTAAGTTGCGTTTCTTTGTATGGACCCCACACTGCTCCGTTCTGCTGATGAATTTCGCATATAACTGTGTGATATTGCGTTTCTTTTGAGGGGATGAGGCTGCTTATATGTCTATGTGCTACACCTACTGCATCAATACAGCATTCCCATAGTGACCATTCCCATGGAGTCAGTAACCTTTTGTTGTATGATTATAACAGTTCCTTTTCATTCATGTATTTTCATTAGAGAACGTAACATTTCTGAGTGACAGGTCTTACAGGAGGAAGGGTAGTTGCATTTGAACTGTGACAGAGGTCCTGTGTTGGGCTCTGACCCACGATGCTGAATGTGCTCCAGCCTGCTGCTGTGCAGGCCGCACCGGTCATTTTTTATGGTACACTGCTGCCTGATGAAAGACACGGTGGGTTTGTTTGCTGGACTGGAACTACATCAAAGAAAAAGAGAGAAGAAAGGAGAACGAGCCAGGCTGTCACTGAAGTGAGAACTGCTCCATGGCTGCTTGGCTTGAACAGATGAAAGGGTTAATCTCATTTGACAACACGCAACAATGAGTAATGACTCCAAAGCCTCCCACTCTCTCCTGTGCTTTCTCGCTGTTTCACTCACAACTTTTTTTTTTTTTTTTCCTGAAGCATGGGCTTGTTTGCTGTACAGCCTCAGCTACACTCTGCCTTGTTTGCCTCCATTGTGTGCGCAGCCGCCCGCAGCTTACCGTCTGTGTGTGCTTAGGTAAACACGTTTTGGGAATAGCAGCAAATCCATCACAGGGGGCGTCACGCTGAAATGTTTCTCCCCTGGGGCCCTGCGGTTCTGTGGTATCAGGTGGAAGGGTTCCACTTCCTGTCTTTGTGGGCAGGTTCCTGGCCGAGTGGGACAATCTCCCTATTGGCCCCTGGTGGGTTGAGCGTACAGCCCATGGGCGAAACTACCTGTTCCCCCACAGCCCCGGACGGCGCCACTCTGAGCCCTGTGGAAGGGTGTGTGTATGTGTATGTGTTAGTATGCATCGTATGTTTATGACTAATAAGGAAGTTGATTTCTGCAGCCGAGAATAGAGCTTCAGGAGTTTCACCAACATTATTTACAGTCCTGCTGATGCAGAGGTGTACTGTAGGTGTGGTGTCAGATTTTGATTTGATCAGATTGTACTGCATGTCAGTATCTCCCTCACACACGCACGCACATACACTCGCACAGGATGAGTGTTCCTCAGTGAGCTGTACAGATTTTAAATTGAATCTCTCTCGTCCACGCTGTGGGTGACCTTCCCATTCAGAGCTGAGGAGTGTTCCAGAAAGCCAATACAGCTGCCGTGATTTCATTCTCTCAGAGCCAGACAGTGACGAGCAGGGAGAGAGATCCAAAGAGACAGAAGGAGTAAGAAGCCTCTTTGCACAGTCCTCGTTTTTTTGGGGGGGGTTTTGGCCTTGTGTGCGATTCTAAAGGTGGCAAATAAGAGATGGGATTAAAATCTTACTGGGTTATTAGCCATGCGTTACACAGGAATGGGATATATTCCAATTTAATCTTGACGAAGGATACAACATCGTGTATCTGTGTGTATTTGTGATGCTGGGGAGTCTTCTAGGAGGAATGTCAGGAGGATTAAGGTGTCAGTATGCCTTATATCCAATTGCTGACATCCGAATTGAAGGGTCTGCATCTGACAACCTCTGTAACTCGTGCAGTAAATGGCCAGGTAGGCAGGGGTTCAACTTCTGTACCGAGCTGTGTACATGCAACACCCTGAACGCCTTTGAAGAGAAACTGTCAGACAGCATGCAACACTATCGCATTTTGTACGATTAAGAGTGTCTCACCTCTCTTTAGGACGACAGGCATTCCACCCCACCTTCGTGTGGCCATTCGTAACAGCTGCAAACATTTTTGCCTCTAAACGCGGTTGGACAACTCTTCGAGCATGCCCGCCTTTAAGCACTCAAAATACAGTGCGAAGAGATTCTGACACAGGAAGCTCTGTGGTACATTCACACCAACGTGGCCCTAGAAAAACACATTGGAAGAACTCGTACCTTGGCAAGGAACAGCCTCACCACAGATGGCATTCTCAACAACAGGACACCGGGACAAAAGTTCACGTCTACTTCTGTGGGTGGAGTGAGGAGGATGAATACATCAGCATCAACACAAAGATTAATGCACTAAAGCAAAGATGATCAAAGCAGTGCTTATTGCACAGAAAGGGCAAAGGAGGGCATGTGCTGTGCTGAAGATAAAATAGTTGATGTTTTAAATGACTATTTTACATCTTAAGTTCTGTTTTTCGAGGAGAAACGAGTACACAGTGCACAACAGTATACAATGTTTAAATAGAGAGCCAAGAATTGAAAGAGAATTTCAGAACTATAAATCCATTCAAGGTCACAGAAAAGAGAGAACGAGGAGCGAAAATCTCACATCAAACCAGCAGGCTAATGGGGCCCAAACCGTTTCAGTCTTGACTAAACAAAGTGGAGGCAGCACCTTAATGAGGGCCAGTCACCGTGAGACAGCAGCGCCTCCACTCTGAAATCATTTCAAGTTACATGCTTGATAGTCTCAGCTGTGTCTGACTCACCTTGAACTCAGAGCGATGTGATCACTGTTAATTACTGTTTCTGCCTCCTGAACAAAATACCATGATTTATTCCTTGTTTCTGCTGTTGACTTTTGAGGCTCCTGAAATACACTTGACATTACATGACCAGGATTTCTATTTCTTGGTGGTTTATTATTACTATTATTATTGGGTTCTTATATTTGGTGATGCTTAATAAAGCAGTAATCTATGGCATGGTTTTCAAATCATTTAGTATTCAGTCAGAATAGACACATGTAAAAGATATTTACGGCATGTATAACCTAAGGAAGGGTCACATCACGAAGAGGCACAGCAGAATGAATCCACAGGTCTATAAGTTTGGTGATGTAGTGACTTTTCACAGGGCTGGTCGGTGAACTACTCCATTGAACTTAACTGATTTCATATCAACACTGCTGTTTTTCATTCTGGTGTGACCTCGTCTTTAGCGTGAAGCATTCTACCCTATTCCAAGAACATCATTCCTCTCAACAACACACATGAGAACCAGTATGAATACTGGTTTTATTTCAGCAAGATGTAAGCGTCATGGTAAAATATGACCGAACAAGCAAATGGCAAAAAGAGTGAAGGAGGTGAATGGAGGGAATGTTAAAGTGAGAAATAAAAAGATGGAATAATGGCACAGCTCTGCATGGCTTGTTTCATCCCCCTGAAATAAATTCTGATGCTCTTTTCTATTGTTGATGCCAATGAGAAGCGCCATGGGTATAAGATCAATAAGTCTCAATTCTGCCAGTGAGCTTGGCTTTACAGCAGAAATCTATAGCACTGTTTTGAATTATTATTACAAATCCATTGCTCTTGTTTTTCTCTGTCCCTGCTAAAAGGGGTGGGGAGGTTGTCGAAACAATGAGAATAAATCAATGGCTGTGGCAAACAAAGCACGCCCTGCTGGGCCCCCAGCATAGGTCAAGCCAAAAAAACAAAACAAAAAAAAAAACAGTATCATGATTAGTATGATTCAATATTTCCCTCTCTGTTTGCTCCTTGGAGAGGTTTACACTCTGCTCTGAGCACAGAGATGAAGGGATGTTTCCATCTATCTTTCAAGATGTAATGAAGTCATCATCCCCCGATAGACGTGTCCTGACCCTGTCGTCTCCTGATGGTGAGTCATCCGCCTGTCGCTCTGGTCACAAGCCACACACACACGCACACCCACACACACACGCGGGTATTTTCCCAAAAGAGCAGACGTAGATGCTCATGCGATGCTCACACTCACTCACCCCAACCCTCTCTCAACACCATCCTTGCTTCCACATCCCGTCTTCCTCTGTCCCCCCACAGTTTACAGCCCCATCATAACAAATCACTGTTATTAGACATAACACCATTAACATAGATATACACACTGTGCGAGTATCGCGGGTGAATTAAGAGTATAGGCAGGTGATGTTGAATGTACATGTCCAAACACACACAGGACTTAACACTGCACACATGTTGGCCTGATAATGAGAGCATGAAGAGATTTAGACTTTATGTAAACGGAACGGACTTGAAGGAATTATGCTCAAGGGGACAGAGTGTGTTTGTGGTCAGCGTACCTGGGGCCACCCTAGATTGAAACTGTTCATGTGCACTTCTGCAGTTTCTGAATGTAAGTACATGGCTACTGTATGTGTAGTAGAATTCTGGGCTAGCTCGAAGTCACGACTGCAACAACAATTGCAGAGTTAGAAACCAAAGTTTGCATTGAGCTATTATCATCACATTAGTTTCTTAATTCCTCAACAGCACCAGTCATTAGCTACGTTACTTGTTACATTACCATGAGCACGTTCCATCACTCAGTCCAGCTCCATCACATCTGTATTTAACACATGTTAAAATAGAAAATGAGACACATTCGGTTATCAAGCAGGGGGGCAAGCACCTGGTTTGGACGTAATATTTAGTGAACCACAGCTAGCTTAGCTGCGGTGACCGAAAGTTCAGTCCTCACAGCGAAGGCACAGGGTTCAAACAACCTCAAAAGTCAGGGTACACCCTGAGTACAGGCGTGAGCTGCTAAGATTGGTTTTATCTCAAGGAACCTGAGAAAAAATGAACTTCACAACAAGTTCCGACCAGCTCAGCCACAGAGATGAAACTTTTTACACACCATTCTAACTTCTTTGGGACGGGAGCTGTGATTACTGAATGTCAAATATACAAGCGTCAGCTTCAGCCTATGCCTTTTCGGTTTGGTTATTTGTCATCATAATTGTATTTTCTGGTAAACTGCATATATCTTAAATGACCTGACTGAAATAAAAATTTTCATTCATTCATTCATTCATTCATAACTTTACTTGGTAAGGTAATCCCACCCAACACACAGATCTAGCAGCGTGCTAAGACACACAAGCGAGGATTCTGGGAAAGCTTAAGAAGTGGAGGACAGCTGAAGTCTCTGTTTGACAGATGCCCTGGCTCTCAGAGGATCCGAATTAAATAGCTGACATAGTTTGGACGGGAGACTTTCATGCCCTTCTTACTCGCTCTCTCTCACTTTCACACACGCACACACACACACACACACACACACACACACACACACACACACACACACACACACACACACACTCTGTTTCACAGAGCAAGCTGTCTGACAGAACATAAACACGTATTAGCCGTATCATCTCTCATCGACACTTAATGCCCCAGTGCCGGGTGTTAACACGCCACAAGCCGTGCTAATGCACTGTGGCAAGCACAGTTTTAAGTCACACCATTAATGTACATACGGTTACATTCAGAGGGACACACACATGCAAGTTACACACAAAGTGAGCACAAACTGCAGCAGGGAGGCCCCAAAATACACAGACAAAGGTAAGCCCTGGCCTCAGGGACATGGACTTCTGGTATCTTTACTAATGAAGAATAGATATTCTGCTGTAATATACAGTTGGCTCCAGATGGCTACAGCGTGTGTCCATGTCCTCTAATCCTCTTTCCCTGTGTCCATGATACCTATTTCATTGCGAAGTAGCCTGGTTGGAAGGAAGGGTTTCACAAGTTTTTGTTCACAGAGGCTACACACACAGGCACACATGCACGCACACACACACGCACACACGCACACACACACCTTCAGCACACAATTTATCTATGGTTCAGATGGCAAAGGCCCTCTGTAACCACATGATACAGTATCATGGGTTTATGGACGTGTATCTGTTCAGCTGGGATCAAAAGGCTTATTAGTGTGAGGGAGGGCAGCAGTGTTGAGACTGTCTGTGTGTGTGTGTGTGTGTGTGTGTGTGTGTGTGTGTGTGTGTGTGTGCGTGTGCGTGTGCGTGTGCGTGTGTGTGTGTGTGTGTGCGAGAGAGAGAGAGCATGTTCCAGCAGCAGTGGTAACTCGGCCTTGTCAAGTCATGATGGAATCTATTACTGATAGACTTCAATAGCTGTCACTTCAATTTTCTTTTGCAGTAAAAACTCAGACAGGCTTTTTTTTCTTTTTCTTTCCTCTCATACCAGAAAGTGCAGTTTTGGATTTTGGGCCATGTGGTTATCAGCTGATCTCAACTGTCTTTTTATTTTCTCTTCTTCTCTTACTTTCTGTCCTGCCTCTTTGTCTTTGTTGACCTTGCTGAATTCCTCCTCCTCGCCTGATCCAGTCTCTTCTCTAATCTCTCAGGTTCTTTCTCTATCGATTGCCCCTCTCTTTCGATTTCTTTCTCCCTTCATCCGACTTCTGCTATAACTGTATTGGCTGACACTTCTTCGTCGCTGTATTTACACAGCGAACATTTCTTGTCTTCTCTCATTCCCTGGGTCTCATTTCTATCTTTCCAGTGCCGCTCTTCCTGTCTGTTCCTCCCTTCTTTCCCATCACGGGGTCTTATTGGTGTTAATTGGATGATTTCATGATGGGAAACAGCTGACCCTGGTGCTTTGATCCAAATCTGCCTTCATGAACTTTTGCTGAACGGACACTGATTGCCCCCCTCCCCTCTCCACCAGGATCCATAGATGTTTTGAAAAATTCTCGTAATTGATTTTCCTTCTATGCTCTAATTTGTGTTGCTGGTGCTTATACTGTGAAAATGTCCATCTTAGCAAGACATAGTCTGGCATAGCATTTTTGCAGAACAGTTGACTATCAAACCCACAAGCCGACAGTGTACATGGTCTTAGACTTGCAGTAGTAAAGCTGTGGGGCGCTACAGCTGCACACATGCAGCAAAAGCTAAAGACAGAAAGAAACATGGCTATACGTCTTATGCTCAACTACAATCAAAAATATCAAAATACCCAATACCAGAGCAGGCTTAGATGGGTTTGATCAATTGTTTTCTACGTGACGCCATATTACCGAAGCAGAACTTAAAAGAAACGACTCCCTCTATCCAGCAGTGGCATTGTTACTGCAGTCAAACACTATGTCCAGCTCAGACAAGCTGGCTTTGTCCAATCAGAGCTCATTTCTAAAAAGCCTCTCAGAGCCAATTGAGGACTCCTGTTGGTGGGAACGACCTATAGCAGAGTCCTTTTTGACAATAACAGATCACCGTTATTGGTTATTAAAAATAAGACATATATCCCATGATTAACCGACCATTCCACTAACTTTTGGGAGCAGCTGATGACTAAAAGTGTGGAATGGAGCCAACAAGACTAAAGCCTTAATGGGTTAGTGTAAAAAAATCTGTCAGTGGTGTGAGATCATTCACTGGCTTTTGGTGCCAACTTTATGAGTGCCAAGTATTTTTTTTTTGGTCCACACCAGAAAGAGGAAAGAAATCATGCTTAAACATGAGCCATTTCCTTCTACAAGTGTAAATGGCACCTGTGATGTAGAAACGTTCTCCGAGATGTGTCAGTATTTTGGTTTCCATAACTGACGGTCATTTTCAGTGTTCTGTATTAGCATAATGTGATGCGTATATGAGAGGTGTACATGAAGGAATCTGTACGTTTGAATACTGGACACGACACGCGACAGCTCTCACGCTGACTGATTGGTTAACCTCCCACAGGCCCCTGCTGAATTACTTATAGAAAGTTGGAGGTAGTAATTATAAGTTTGCCCTCCTCTTCATAGAAAGTTGCAGGTCTAGTTGGTCCAGTCATCACTGATGGAGAGATAAAAGAGGAGGAGGAGGGGGAGGAGAAAGGCTTGATCTCAGCATACAGGAGAAATAGATGACTAACCAAATAGGAGGGCCCAGCCAGCCATGACCACAATCAATGGGCTTTCTCTAAGTGTCTTCGATTTAGACTCACACTCCTCTTTCCACTGCAATCTCTTTCTACAACTCTATCTATCTATCTATCTATCTATCTATCTATCTATCTATCTATCTATCTATCTATCTATCTATCTATCTATCTATCTATCTATCTATCTATCTATCTATCTATCTATCTATCTATCTATCTATCTATGTGTTTATATACCTTTGTGGCTCTTTCCCTCCCTCAATGTCTCTCTTTAAGTCTGTCTCTCTCTCTACATCCTGTCCTATTTGTCTCCCCTCTGTTACTCTTTACTGTCTTCTCCCCACCCTTTCTCTCCCACCTCTTTTCTCTTTCATATCTCGTCATACTTCATATCATCTTCCCTCCTTTTTCTCTCCTTTTTATCCCTCCCTCTGTCACGTCTAAATCTTTCCCCTCTAACATTATTTTTCTCTTTGACTTGTTTTTCCTCTCACCCTCCTTTCTTCTCTCTTTGTTGTATTTCATTAGTTCTCCCGCCCTCCTCTCCCCTTCACGTTCTACACTCCTCCTCTGCCTCTCTGCAGACCCCCCTCACCCCCATCCTGAGCTGGTATTGATTGAGTCTTCACAGCTTCATTAGGATTCTCCCATTCACCTTGTTGGATGCAGCCCCGGGGCAGTGATCCAGCAGGGCTCTTGAGAGAAGCGCACTCAGGTTACATGTCAACTCTTCCCATATTTCACTTTTAGCGGACTTACTTTCACTTATCTGCTCATTCCAGGCTGCTGAAAGTGCGCTTCAAGGATGTTCCCACCTCACCCCCCCCCCCGTCCTGGGGTTTTGTGTCATGAAGATGTGTCACAGGCAAACTGGAGGTGAAGACTTAATTTAGGAGTGTGTGTATGTGTGTGTATTGGGGGTGCTTTGCATCCATTGTGCTGCAAACAAAATTCAAGTTCAGAGATTTGTTTTCTTTTCATTTGTTTGTTCTTCTCCACAACTTGCCCTTCTGACCCAGGCCTCTGTATACAAATCAGTGTTTTGTAGACATTAGGTGATGCATTTTAATTTGAAAGAGGAGCAGGCGAGGTTGTTGGCAGAAACCTGGAAGAAACATGAGTTCTTAATGTTCAATTGTCAGCATCAAGCAGGAGTCAGTGGATTGCTGGAGAAGACAATCACACCCACCCCATATTTGACCATGCAGTTGCTGTGACTAAATCTCCAGTAACAGTGTATTTTACCAGTAAAGATGTTAATGTGATTGGCATATACATATGAGATACACACGGGGTATTTTAACAAACGCTGATTTCTTGTAGTTTCAGCTGGCTTGTGTCACATGTGCACAGTGATGACGCAGGGCTGGTCCACCTCCTTGTTCCCCAGTGAAAGAGGAAATAAGGCACAGTAATGTTTGACCCAAGAATGTTGAAATGTCTAAATAGGGTGTGAGGTTCAAACTACAGCCAATTGTAATGGTAAATTGGAAGCAGCTGGTGTCATGCTCAAACCGACCTCTGCCTGTTCTCCTTCTCTCAGGGTGTTCGTAAAAGAAGAAGATGTCCCAGAGGTCCTTGGGGGCCGACCAGCATGTTAAATCAGGCCAGGTCCAAATTACAATATGATCAGGTAGAGTCTCATTTTACTGCCACGGGTCTCTGATCTGTGTGTCAAATACTCAAGTGGATCCCAATGGATGCGTTCACTATCAGTTCTGACCAGCTGTTATGTCCTAATCAATAATGGAGGTAATATTTTAAGAAATTAGCATCTTAATCAGAATATGTAAAAAGAACGAATGCCATTAAATTAATTTAAAAAAGATTGTTCTATCTATCACCCAGTTGGCTACAGACTGTAGGTCTGGTGCAGGAGGTGAAAAGAGGTCTGTCATTCTTATGAATTAGTCTTTAACGCACATATATACGTGTGTGTGTGCGTCATGCTGTTAGCAATAACAAAACAATACTGAATGAACTGATTCACATCACACCTCTTGTAAATGGGCTAGCACGAAGCCGAGGCAGAGACGATGTGTCCATTTTTTTTTTCTCTTGAAGTCCCACATATTTAAATCATAATGAAAATAATTCCTGATGTGAAAATGTTTTTCTCCCTGCTGCTTCTCTTATGTCTCCTTCCCTCTCGCTCCTGTCACGATATTTTCACATCTATAGTAATTGTTGGAACAGTGGAAAAACAAATCAAGTACATTTTCGGTTAGTTTTGTTTCTGTTGAGTTTGAATGAAGTGTGTTTTACGATGATAAAATGACTGTTTCTGGAAATGGATTCTGGTGGCTTTGGTGGGAGCGATATAATGGCTGTTTCTGCTTAAACAGAAAGAACCTTACTCTTTAACAAAAAGCAATCCTTTCCATGATGATGGCAAACACTTAGAATAACCCTCTGAATGTGTCAGTGGCAAAAACAAGTGCTTTTAGTGGACGTACATTGACGGTGTACAAACACCCAGAGGGATTACATTGCAGCAGCTGTTGCGCTCTCTCTCAATAATGGACCAATTTCAAAAATTGGTGTCCCCATCAGTCACTTGGACACAAAAACATGGGAAAATAGGTTATATAAACACACATAATATTTGACCAGAATTGCTCCCATTTGTCCACTACAGTGACATCTGCCAGGACATGTGAAACAGCACCAGTGGAAACCCTGTTTCCGACTCAGACATATTCTTACAACCACTTTTACACCAGTTGGAGAAGTTGTGAGAGAAAACCAGATGCATTCTGTATTTGCAATTAAGAAGCTGATGGTAAATTCTCCAGTGTGACGTTCATGTGTGACGTCGGCAGCCCTGATGCTCAAGCAGATTATAAATCTTATTGGTATCTCTTCTATAGCTCATGCTTCTACATGGAAATCATTTTCAGCCTGACGTCGACGCACTTACTGTGAGGAAAACAACACTCACGGTGTCTTAACACTAAATCCAACTATGACTCTCCATTAGCACTGTTTTGGTGAATTCCCTCATTTTCTCCCTCTTCGTGTTCCAGTCTTGAGCTTTTCATCCTTTCAGCTAATGCTTCATGCGGACAATTAGTCACGACTTTGCCTAAATATGTCAGTTTGTGAGAGAGTGACACAAAACAGAAGCAGGAGAGAGAGTGTCAATCATGTGGGAGTCAAACAGAGAAAGTAGAGACCCCCATGACCAGAAAACACCCACTGATAACACACAGAGAACTCATGCATACAGACATACACACATCTCCCGCGCTATCACATCTATATATAGTTACCCGGTTGCATTAAGACGTCCATGCACGTACGAAAGCTCTTGTCCAGTGACAACGAGATGACATATTCCCACACAAAAATATCATTGCCATGTTTTTCACTTTCTCTCTGCAAAATTACTCAATTTCAGCCACTGACTCCAGACATTACACAGACCCCGTGTTTGAGATGTGCGTTTGATATGTGCAACTGTATGTTTTCACTGGGCAGCTGCCGTCTTCCTTTATGTGCTCTGTCAACCACAGCATGATATATCACGGCGCTGATGCATTTGTACGCAGAAATAGTTTTGGGACTGTGGTTTGGGCCCATTCACAATAATGCATGGAGAGAGGCGGGTTGACTCGCTGTCCCGCCTTACTGTAAATGCACAGATCTCACATATTTCTCATCAGTCAATCAGATATTTTTGTATACTCTGTATTCATTCTTATTTGTATATTTTTCCAGAGGTCAACTCTTACGGTTAACAGACCAGTCAGTGGTACTCCCTGCTGATATCATGATGTTACCAAAGCTACTTTTATTTGTATAAAAAGTTTTATGCAAGTCTGTCTTCATTCAGAATGTTGGCTTAATTAATTGATTCACTTATTGGTTTACTGCACAGGGACTGCACACATTATCAAAACGTTACTGTAAGAGTGCAAGAGTTGGCCAAAAGACTAGTTTTCATCCATGGATCCTGGGCTGCTGTTTCATAATCACCCCAAAAAAGTAAATAAAAACTTAAAGCTGCACTAATCAATCTTTTTTTTACATGGATCAAATGACTATATGCAATATTTAGAGATTTAAGTTGTTTAAGTTTTCAGGCCCTCGTCAGACTCCACACGAATGCTAATGTAGCGTGATGTGCAAATAGGTAACTGATGCTTAACACACTGCCATTCTTTAAGGTGATATCAGATGTTGATTTTTTTGGTTGTTCTGCCAGATGAAAAGGCGGCCAAAAAGTATTGTTATTGAAATAGGATATAAACACACAGAGCAGTAATAAAACACAATGTTAACCATAATAAAGACAAGATGTGGAGAGGACAACGTTATGCATACATTTCACAAAGTAAATGACAGATAGATCTAGAAAAGACAGAGCAAGGACGAGCACAATGAAACTGGGACCTCATTAAAAGACTCATATTATTATAATGGAAAATAAAAATCAAACAAAGCTCAAGTACACTGAAATAGATAACAAAACAAATGAAATCTGAAATATGTATTTTTCATCGAATAGACAGCTACATCATTGGATCATATATCCTGCATCTTTAGTTCATCAGTCTGTGTGGATTAAAAAAAAAGTGTAATTACAATCTAAAAGCTGACGTCTTTTCATCCCAACATGATTAAAACATGGAAACACTGATTCTCTGTGCTGCACTTTTGGAATAAAAATGGTCCAATATAAAAGATACTGTCAGCTTTCCAGTCTAAACTGCTTGGTATCTGCCTTCAAAGCCCATTTCACTCGAACCCCTCCATGTCTACATGTTCCCAGACATGTGTATATGCATACACACACACACACACACACACACACACACACACACTCCTCCACCCTCCCTACCTCATAGTTGTAGGGAGTGTAGAGGAGCTGGGAGGGCTGGTGCAGTTCTCCAGCAGACACTCTGTTTATTTAGCCTGACATTCCTCCACTGCTCCCACAACGGGAGAGCCTGCTACTCTGCCTAGTCTCATCCTGACTCATGTCCGCCCCGTCAGTACCAATGACATCTGAAATATGTGTGTGTATTGGGAGAGGGTGCTTACTGGGTGCACAGCGGAGCATGTGCACGTGTATGTGAATACTGTCTGTCTCCGTGTGTCGCTTAAAGTCTGACAAGTCATCATTACCATCATCAGATCTTCGTTAGTGTGCATTATGCTCTCACAAGCATGCCGTCATTTGATGGGCGCTGCAGGAAGCCATTACACTTGATGACAGATTGCATTCGTGAGTCGCCCTCCTCACGATGAGCTTCACGCTGACAGAAGAACCAAAGTGGCGGTTGGGCTGGTCTGTCCTGTCTCACCACTCTTGGAGTTTATTTACCCTTCACTTCTCATTAGGCCACTGACATTGGTCCGTGCACGGTGGCCATTCTAGATCGTTGAGTAGCCACGGTCCACAGGGGCCTCTAATGACTCATTGGAGTTTCTGTCGATACTGCTCACGTGTACGTCTTTATTTGTCTCTGTTCAGGATTTTCTCTAATTGATATTGAGTGCTGACTCGCATTTCGGTTAGCATGTGTTGAACTGCATGCCACTCAAAGTTAGCCACATTTATGAGGCAGCTCTAGTGCATATGTGTGCACTGAAACACGTCCCAACCGTGCGGTTAGTGCCACAATTTACGATGAATTTTCTTTACCTAGACATTTGGCTGTGACGGTACATTCTCTTACCCTTTTGGGTCAACTTTCCGTCCCTTTTATCCTTTCTGGAAAGCTCAATAACATTTTTCAGTCCCATATAGGTTTGGAGCCAGAGTATTGTCTTTCTCATTAGAGAGAGCTCCTGCTCTGTTCCTAAAAATCCCCCGGTTCTTACCTATTTATTACTGTTATGTGTGAGAAAATGTGTGATGCCCTGTGATGCAAATCTGTCATGTGTTGTAGGTATGTGAGTGTGCGTCAATGCTGCAGTGTGCACGTGTTTCTTTCTCTCCATGACCAGTTGCTTCTGGCCTGTCTCACTCATTACCCTGTCATAACAAGCACTTCACCGCTGTATTTCACCTTACACGCGCACATAGCCAGCACACACTTGGACACAAGGTCCAGCTTACACATTCTGACTTCTTCTCACCTCATTAAGCTGCAGAAGAGGAGGCAGAAATAAGGAGAAAGAGAACCATTGAAATGGACAAAGTGAGACGGCGCATGGCCTTGAAAGCCTGTGTTTTATGTTTTACGCCTTTCTAGGTCATGTTGCAGCGACGCAACCCGCTAAGTTGTCTTGTGCTTTGAAAACGCTAAGTCCAAAGTGCCAGGTCGGATCTGTCAGCGGGCCCGACAGGAGAGCCCGGGCGAGAGAGATAGAAGGAAAAGAGAAATAGAATGGATGTGTGTATGTGTTCACTAAAACTCCCAATCCCCACCCTTTTCGCATACACAGCCATGCATGGATGAATGCACAGACACACACACTGTATCATCCCTTCTACTTCTCTGTTCTCACATACCACTCAAACTTCAGACGCATACACACACACACACACACACACACACACACACACACACACACACACACACACACACACACACACACTCTCTGTCTCTCTCTCTCCCAGCCAAAGAGGTGATGGAGTATGTACAGTGTGTAGTGTGTGAGAAATAGCCAAAGGCCCACTGTGATTTTACAGGGAATGCCTCTCAGCCTGGTAACTCAGTCTGCCTCTGACTCTTTGCAACAACCGTCCGATTCCATCATGCGTGGCCTGGGACACACGAGCAGCCGCTGGATGAGGAGCTTTGGCAGCTGTTCCTCTCTGGCTGCGGACGTTCACAATGGGAATTGACTGCGGGGAATGTGATAGCGACCTTGTCTTATTACGCTAATGCAGCCTCTGCAAACACAGGACGGATAGCCTGTCCGCAATGGCTGCCGTTCAGACTGGAGAATGCTGCTAAATGCATATCCTGTTATACTTTTTTTGTTTTTTACCGCTTTTGCGGCTCAGAGTTATAGTGTGGTTATTGAGTGCGGCACCAGGCATGGACGCGAATAGATTTCACTCGTGTTTTTTAAAGGTATGCAACACAGTCCGGCCCCAAGGTCGGCCACATGGCTTTTTCCTATTAGGTCTGTTAGACTAACTGGGGGAGATTTAAATACTACCAAGCATTCCCCAGAATAGGTAGACATGTAACATTTTAAAGGTCAAGTCCCTCTTGAGGTTGGACATTGCTATGTAAGCTACCCAGAAGTCCGCTGCTAAAACAACAGCAATCAAGGAAATACAGCTGGCAAATCGTAAGCGCTTGTGACAATTAGCAAGGACAGCAAGTTATATACTTGTGGTTTTAAAAATGGCAGTGGATATTTAGTGATTATTTTTTAGAGATTCAGGTGCTTTAGAAATAAGTGTGAGAGTCATGGCTAAGAGTCAATAGCTACACTAATGGCACTGTGAGGCTGAACTAACTGCTAATGTCAGCATGCTAAAATTCTCACTGTGGTAATGCTATTCAATGCAATTCAATTCAATTTTATTTATATAGTGCCAAATCACAACAGAAGTTGTCTCAGGACACTTTCCATATTGAAGTGGTACAGCCCATACTCCATACTCTACTGTTCACATGCGGATGTTTAATGTGTATATGTTTATGGTGTTTGCCATCGTAGTTTAATATGTTAACATGATAACATTTGTTAATTAGCACAAAGTATCTGAGGCTGACTGAAATGTCTTGTGCTAGAGGAAAATTCCAGGGATCATGAAAATTATTAAAAACATCCTGGGTGGGGGTATGGGTCGCTGTAATTCCATCCATCAGTTGTGTTCCACTCAAAATCACATGTCAACCTCAAAGTGGCACTATAACAGTCAGGGTATCACCAAAGTCGGTGGGAAACATCCTCTGAGGAACATGAATGTACAGGATTTTCAGGTCTATCATTTAGATGTTAAGATATTTCACCAGATTAGTGAGGAACTTTGTCAGGGGTTCACCAAAGTCATTCGGGTTCATCCTATGGGGACCTCGAATATCTGTACCAAACTTCATGGCAACCCATTCAGCAGTTGTCGAGATATTTCACTAAACACCACAAATGTGAAGCCAGTGGTGGCACTTGGAAATTCAGGGGAATTCAGTCATAAATATCTGGATCAAATTGAAAAATTTAATTACTAAGCAAAATCACTTGACAGCAATCCATCGAATAGTACATATTCTATTGTGAACAGAGCGGCCGACATTGCCCTCCACAGAGCAATGCCACTAGCTGCTAAAAATATACATAAAGAAATTCATTCTGGTTCACAAAGCTGAGGAAGACAAATTCACTCCATCCTGAGGCATAAATGCTCTTTGGGTTCAAAAGTTATCATGCTCAAAAAGTTTTTTGCAAAAAAAAAAAGGTCAGCGCAGGTTAAGGCTGTAGCTCTGGGGCCCGGATGCCAGTGTGAATACGTTACCTGCTTTGCCTCTGGGCCGTGCCAGCTTGACAGGCCGGGTGTGAAAACAACATATTCCCCCCATCCAGCCCACAGCCAGATAGATCCATCAACCTCAACCAGTGTTGGCAACAGTAGTGACAGACGGTTCATACTTCATCACTGTCAGTCAGAGCGGCTTTGATGGATGAAGAGCTAAATTGCTGTGATTAAATGAACTGTTAAATCATTAGGAGTGGGTAGTGTGCAAAGACATTGATAAGGGCCAGTGGTGGCAGACACACATGAAAATTAAAAAAAAAAAACATGCCACTGGAGGCAACTTTGAAATATAACGGATTAAAAAAGGAGGCATAAACAAATAAGATTAATAAGTACTGAGGGATAACACTTTCCTTCAGTCCATTTTATCCCTGATGTTTTGCCCAATGGCAAAGTACAGGAAGCAGATCCCCTCCAATTAAGCTTCACATTCTCCCTCCTTGCCTTTTGCTCCCCAAGAATTCTGTGCCTCGTTCCAATCAAAACTACAGGAAAGCGAGGGTCTGAGGTGGGGGGTTACAGGCAGGGGGTGATGGATGGATTTTCAGTGCCATGTTTGTACAGTGCATAGCTGGAGCTGCCGATGGGATGGCTGCCACGCATGAAAACAGATACAGAGAATGAGAGCAGCTGACCTGCTGATTGCAACAAAACTGCTTTTTCTGTCTGAGTGTATGACAGTAAACCAGTAGATATCTGGTGCCACTAGATGTATTGCTAGACTGGATGATGCTTTTTTGGTATGGGGAGGACTAAACGTGGTTGTAAGTGGTGTGTGTTCTGTGTTTGACTCAGGTCCAGCTCAGGGTTATCCAGCTCTTCGCTCTGGGTGGGTGATGGGTCAGTGGGGGTCTAATGTCTTGGCCAGATGTACTGCTCCTCAGGTTCACCTTTAGCCTCATTTTACACTGTCTCTTGCTTCCCTTCTTTATCAGTTTAGTTGCATTCACTGACACTTTATCGGCTCAACTGTGCTTCATAAGCAATATTGCTGAATAGTATAAAATCTGCACAAATCCCAGTTAGTATGTATACGTAAATTAAATCAAAATGCCACTCCGACAAATTTTCATGTTAACAAACATCCTCTTAACCCAAGTGACTCATAGATCACAACCCTTTTACTAGAACACCTGTGATCTCATTAAGTAATGCAACACCAAACTCATTACATATGAATGTGATTATGTTCATGATTGCAGTACGAAATGTGAATGTCAATTACCCAAAGCCCAAGCTTTCATATTCAGATAGCTTGTTTTGTCCAAGTCATATCCCAAACAAATTTAGTTTCACATCATAGCTGTTTTCTATGATGTGAAACTAAATTTGTTTGGGATGTGACTAAAAGCTAATATTCACAGACTTTGAATTTGTACTTAAAGGTTTAGTTTAGTCAGTGAGATGATTCGGTAAGACATGATTAATTGATTCTTGAAATAGTTACTGATTCATATTCTGGGATTTTGACTAATCATTTCATCTTTAGTCTCCTCCATAATTTCATCATTTATGGATAATCTGCTTCAAATGGCATAACTGTCTGTTATGTTTCGGCAGGGTTTGGACTCAATAGCACACACGCAGACAGGGAGTAAGGGTAAAACAGGAATTTATTAAATGAGCAATGAGTACAGACTCCTGGTACACAGGAAACTCGTGGCTGGGAAGTCCTGAGAACAGCAGGTGAGGCACGAGGCACTGAGGTGGAGAGCAGTTCAGAGATACAGTACGCTGGAGTGCAAAGAGCTCAGGTGGGGTTAGTGCTTGCATTGAGGGCATGTGATGGTGGAGGCACAGGTGAAACAAAGTGGTGATGGCTGAGGGCTTGGGGCTTAAAGCAATTGGAGGCAAGAGGCTGGAGCTGGAGGTCAGTAGAGGAAAAACTCACTGATCAAAAAGCAAAAAAGACACAGGAGATCAGGCACTGGGGATTGACGTGAGAGAACAAAAACTAGATATTTACTAATACTATGTACTGAACGCAGGTAAGTGGTCAACTCTACCACTAAGCAGCAGAAACAATGTGACAACAAGTCCTCTGCAGTCCACAGCCTTTATGCTGAGCTTGATTACGATGAGTCCCAGCTGTGTGGGAGCCAGCGCCCAGGAACCTTGAGAACCACGTCCAGCCTCTGCAAAAAAAAGGGACACACAGGAACAAAGCTGCACACAGTACACAAGAAAACATTGCAGCTTTCCAAACAGTCATTTACAAAATGACGTTTTTCTCTGGACAAAGATCTTTGTATGGGCTTTTCTATATTGACACAAGTGTAAAAATGCTCTGAGAACACTTGCTGTGTTCACACAGTGTGATTCATGACAGAAAGATCAGGTTTAAGCTCGAAAACTGGAAGGAAACACTGACATTGAGGGGCAGCATGTCTTAGCCTACGTTTACACGTAGCAGGGTATTTTGGAAAACGGATATTTTGACCCCTCCATTTTCAAAAATAACATCGTGCACACAACATCGTTTTCAGAAATGTTGTCATTTACATGAACCTGGATAAATCTGCCGTCGAGCGCCATCATAACTATGCCAAACCTATGGGCATGAGCATAAACATAGGTCGCATGTTGTGACGTTTCAGAACCTAAAATGCTGTTTAACCCAGTTTACACGCCACATACACATAACTGGCGTTTTCAGAAATCTCCACTTTGGCCGGAGTTTTTAACAATGATCGCTTTCCATGAAAAAACACTCCGTTTGCGTGTAAGCGAGAGGCCAAACCGTATGAAAACATATGCGTTTTCCCCAAGTGTAAACGTAGCCTCAGTCATTATAGCAACCTGCCCACACTCCACAGCACTATGCACTGTGAACACAGCCATGTCAACATAGATATCATAGCTTTACTCTGATCCTTGGTCATAAACTGAACCAATTTCAACTGTGTCCAGTCAAGGAAAGTTTTTTGATGTGCTGTTCTGCACATCCAGTGCTGAACAAGGCATTTGTGTTAGTTATGTTTTTGTGCTATTATGAATTAAGGAAAACTGAGCAGAAGCATCTTGGCTGAACAACTAAGAAGAAAGGAGCATTTAAAGAAAATCCAAGGACAAAGTGGTTGAACTTGAATCATGTAATTGACAGCATGATGACCTCTATGAAGTCCAGTTCAAAAAGATGAATACAGAATGACATGTAATGTTTTATAACTCTGAAAGCATACAGCAGAGAATAGTACTCAGTTATCCAAACTTGGTGTAATTTGTAATATTATAAAATAGAAACTAACAATGCATCTGAATGATGCTTAATGTTTACATTATGTGTAAAATATCAACTGAAATATCATTATCAGCGTTTTAAACTCAGATATTGATATTGGTGTCTGCCTGCCACATGCACTCTAAGATGCTTTTTTATTTAATGCTGGAAGCCAAAAAATTGCCTCACATCATCTCTGCCACCTCTCACTTGCCGCTGTTGGTGTGTCAGTGCTCACAGGCTGCCAAGGAGCTTGCTCATTAGCAAACAGTGTGTAAATAAGCGATCGATGACTTTCCTCAACAATTTATGCCAATTTGTACCAGAGTGGACAGGAAGAGGGATCCTAGAAACTCCAACAATGGTCTCTTATAGCAGGTCAGCAGGTGAAGAAGACTAATCTTCAGTTCCATCACTCTTTCATCACTTATCACTGCGGAGCCTTCGTAGGAGTTTTGCCCTCATTTGCATAAAGTTGAAAGGTTTTAACTTTTGGCCCCTGACTTTATTTGTGTCTCTGGTCACTCTGGTGTCATCTGGAATCCCACAATGATTTGCTTGTTCCATATTTGCATCGTGCTCAGTGTTTCTTCACTGTAAGTGAGCAGCACTGTAGTACATGAGAAAAAATTGGAAGTGTCTGAAAATGCCATTTGGCAAAGTAAAGGTAATATTTTAAAAAGCTCTTGGATTCCCGCCAAAAATGAGTTGTTGAGCCCAACGCTCCATCAAATGCGCTTTAAATCTGTCCACAAATCTTTGAAATATTTTGCAAACTCTCTGACAAATAAACAAAAAAGGCAAAAATAAAAACTTATAATCAACCAGATCTTTCAAAGGCCAGTAACTTCATCCGTCTTGTCCATGTAGCCAGGAAGTAGAGGTGGAGGATGGAGAGCGAAGTGAGGAAGGAGTTGACAGTTGGGTCTTTATATAGTCAGGAATGAGTGAATGATCAGGGGTCATGAGGTCAAGGCTCGGGAGAGGACTGCAGGGTTTATCCACACATTTGAACTTGTTAGGCTAAACCTCAGATCATATAAGCCCTGCATGAGCCACAAAGCTGAAACAATGGCGCTATAATGAATCACATGCTTTGGTGTTTTATGGAGCCAGTTTAGGAACAGAGGGCGAGAATTTTAATTGGCCTTCAAGAAGAAACACCATGCTTTTCTAAGTGTTGGCTGCTCTGTCCCTGTGTGTGTATGTGTGTGTGTGTGTGTGTGTGTGTGTGTGTGTGTGTGTGTGTGTGTGTGAGGAGTGAATGGACTGAGGCCGGCTGGCGTATAGATGGGTTTCATATAGCGCATGCAGTCAAAACAACTTTATGAAGAGAAACAGCTATTGATCTGAGCAGCAGGCAGCCATATGATATCAATAACGACTCTAGCGCACACACACGCAGACATACACACACACACGCTCACTGCATTCAACATGGGATCAATCAATTCTCTGCAGTGGACCACCAATTGATCACACTGTAGGGACTAATACATCCATCCCGCTGTGCATGTGTGTGAATGCATGCGTGTGTGCAGACAAACATTTGATCATGCAACCATAGTCCCTTCATGTTACGAACCACACGTTGCCTGTCATTAATTTACAGTCATTTCTCATTAACTTTTGATTTATGAAAATCCATCTTTGCTGCTGAACGTGTGTCATAACACTGATTATGGACTCAGCTTTAGCACCATGTTAAATATGCAACATACACACATATACACTGCTGTGCTTCACTAAGAATTAGCTTAAGACAGTGTTGCTGTTTATGTGAGGATGGGACCTTAAGGTCTGAGTAGGCTTCAAGCAGAGTGGCTGTCTCATCGTCTGACGGTGTCGGACACCCCGCTCTCTGAATCGAGGTGGGGGGGGGTGCTTTGAAAAAGGCTGACAACACTGATGGAAAATCTGACAATCACGGCCATTTTCGACAGTGATTTGCCAGGTGTCTGATGTCCCTTTTAGCAGGAAGACATCATTTGTCAGTGCCTGTAAAAACCATTACAGATGACTGTAAAAATAAAAACCATTGTCTGATCTGACAACGCTGGGTTTGGTTTGGTTTAGGCCAAAAAATGACTTGGATAAAATGATTATGTCAGTAAGGTTAGTGGACTGTCAGGGTTAAGATAATAACTACTTGGTTAAGGTTAGTAAACAATCGTGGTTTTGGCTAAAGGAAACCAACACTGACTGTCAGAAGGAAGCAAGAAGTGGACGGTGTCCAATGTTTTCAAGACGCATTCAGCCACCCTGACCTCCTTCCTCTGCAGGCTCTGTGGTTGTATAACTGGCTTACACTCCTTCCTCCTGACCGACAAGAGCCATAACTACTGCAGCCACTACAGATCTTTGTTTATTGAATATAAAGAAATGCCGTTTCGGGGTTTTGTGTTTTGTTGAAACGACTGTTGCTGTAGTGTTTCTTGAGAAGACACTCTCTGAGCCACCTAGCTCTCTTTAAAGCCTTCGAAGGCTTTGGTGTATGTGTGTTTCACAGTATTGAAAACAGCTGCCAAAAAAACAAGGTCATCTATTTCAGTAAACATAAAGCCACGACTTTGTTTTTATTTTCTGCATATTTCATTGCTGGTATTTGCATATCAGTGCAGCATTATGTTACACTCTGCTTCCTGACAATCACCTGACACCCACAGGAAGGAGCTGAAATCTCCTCGAGGAAATAATCTCTCAAAAACATATTACCAGTGTGCCTAACAAGAGACTCCTGCCCACATCTGTCTTCAGGAAAAGTCAAACATTTAGTATTTAGTAATATTTAACATTGTTTAGGAGCTTTGCCTGTGTTTGTGGGAGGCATGATCAGTATCTTTGATGTCACTTGACAAGCAGTAATTGTTAAAATCTGTGTTGTAATTTGTATTTTCCAATAGTGACTTTCTACAATACATCAGTACACTGTTAATTTGGTTTATTCTGACAGATATATCACACATACCCAGTTAGATACAAGTACAGTGAGGGAATTTTTCATGGGCTAACCTTTCATCTACAAATGACCTGTCAACTGTCAGCTAAGGGGAAGCACATTATTCACACAATTTACAGTTCATCCTAACCTGATGTAGCTAAGTTCCTTTGGATGCCGAAAAGTGTTGTTGTACAAACTGACCGCAGTTCAGCTTGTTTCAGCTCACAGGAAAGACCTGCACTACTGACAACATGCTAGCTAGAGTTTCTTGCATCGTGGATGGCCGATTAAGCCAACAGCACACCTCAACCACAACAAAAACACCTCGGAACAATATCCAGAGGACAGGAAATATCACCAAGGAGGTTTTTTCTTCCTGCTCATGATTTGTTTTACAATTGTGTCTCCCCAATGCGATGCACTTCCTCTGCTCTCCGAATGAGATTCTGGAGGTCTTGATTTGATCTCCAGGCCTTCATTTCTCTCCCCGCCATCTCCCTGAGGTGCATTGTCTCCCATCTGCTAACTCAGCTCTTTAAGTTGCAGTGCAGCCTCCCCTACTCCTCATAATTCACAAAGTTTGCTTTAAAAACCCACACCCACACACACACACACACACACACACACGCACACACTTATTGCTTCTGTGTTCAACCTTGGGAATTGACTTAGGGAAGCAGGGAAGTACAGACGGAGAGAAGGTGGGAGGGGGAGAGGAAAGGATGACTGTTCTCCTGTTCTTTCCCTTGGTTCATAATTACCTGGTGAGCGAGGTGTGTGTGTGTGTGTGTGTGTGTGTGTTGTGTGTGTGTGTGTGTGTGTGTGTGTGTGTGTGTGTGTGTGTGTGTGTGTGTGTGGTGTGACCCATTGGGGTGGTCCTGTAGCCTTTGTGCAGATTAAATGCTGATGCAGAGTGGAGACAGCTGGGCAGAGTGGAACTCAGGTCATTAAGGTTCTACTGGCAAGAGCAAAAACAACCACAAGTATACACACACACACACACACACACACACACACACACACACACACACACACACACACACACATTCACCGCACCAGTCAATGAGCCTTTTATTTTGGAAAACAAACAAAGGAGGCTAAAAAATGAAAGAAGGAAAACAGCGCTGGTGACAGGCCCTCTATGGGGTCTCGGGATAGAGAGGTGAGGGAGAGAGGAGAAAACGAGAGGGAGAAACGGGGAGGAGGGGGGAAGGTGTCTTGGAAAGCTAGACAGTCGGAGAAGTGTGTATTTGTTCAAGCAAGAGCTTTCGAGTGGGTCCAAAACAAAGTGGGGGATTATGGGAGATCAGAAGAGACCCTCTGCCACCCCACCCGCTGTCCTGCTCCACTCTTCCTGCCCCCTCCATCTCTCCCCTGTCAGCAGGAACATCCCGTTCACACCAAGGAGTCCTGCAGGAACTATGGGCCTTTGTGCTTCGTGGATACGTTGGCCGCATGCGAGAACACCCGAGTGGATCGTTTTTAAAAGGACATTTACACAATCTGTCTGACGGCACCGGTTCCTCAACTTTTCCCTGTCAGGGAGTGTCAGCATTAAACCACAGACTCCCAGTGTAGCAGATGGCATCCCAAAGAACCCAGTGAGAAGTCGATACGGGCTCGTACTGACTTTGATGAAGCAGTAAAACTGTGCTGCAAAACAAATCATCTCAAGGGGAGGAGCACATGTTACTTTTGTGCTGGACTGCGGGGCATATAGACTAAGAACTGTGATTTTGTTTGACTGAGTGTGTTCCAGTGCTAATCATGTCCCCTCTCATCCAGTCGCTGTTTGTGCTGACAAAACAAATTGTACTGACCGATATGATGTAGCAGGAGGAAATGACAGCAAAAAAATGACCAACAAGCAACACAATAAAGCTCTTGAAGATAACCAAAATCTTGTAAAATTCAGTTTTCTCCCAACTCTCTGCAGACTTGACAGTCCTTGTTGTCCTCGTCTCTGTCCACCATTTCACCCTTGATTTGCATTTTCCTCTTCTGTTTTGTTACAGAGACACACAAGAATTCATGTGTGACGGATCATCACTAATCCTAAACTAGATTTTAGTATGAACTTTGTTCCATTATTTGTGGTGTCATGCTAACATTCGTATAAGACACAGTAGTTGGACTGTAAGTCAGGAAACAGCCTTTCGTTTTATACACCATCTTTCCATCCATGATGTCAAATTCAGAAAGCCCCCACATGTTACTTTTCACTTGATTTGCTGTCGTAACTAGTTATTTAGCGTAGTATGCTAGTTTTCTCCATTTTGCGTTTGCAAACACAACAGCAATAGCCTAGTGTACTGATTATGCAGTAGTGCTTCAGTCAGACACTTTGCATTTTAGAAGACCTGTGCTGGAGAATGAGGCACAGCCTGTTTTGTGTTTCTGTGTTTCAGGTTGAATATTTATTTTTAGCAAGAATTTTTAATAAAAGCGACTGATGGAGAGATTATATCTCCACACTGGCCTGGGAAGGCCTTGGGATCCCCCAGTCAGAGCTGGTAAATGTGGCCCGGGAAAGGGAAGTTTTGGGCCCCCTGCTGAAGCTGTTGCCCCTGTGACCCGACCCTGGATAAGCGGTTGGCGATGAGATGAGATGAGATGAGATGAGATGAGATGAGATGAGATGAGATGAGATGAGCGACTGATAAGATACAGTACAACACTTAACCAGTCTGTTCTAGCTTTAGATATTGTTCCAGTGAGTAACAAACTAAAAAATAAAGTCATTCAAATTTCAGGATGTTCACATACAGACCGTGAAGATTCTGGATCCCCTCTCATAGACCCTCGCTGCTCCCTCGGCTCCACTTTGGGAAAGACTGCCTTAATGATTTATCCGTCTCAATGGGGTAATGCTGCAAGCAGCCTGGCTGGATGTAGTTTTCCATGTGTGAAAGATGATTGTGTCGGGAACTTTCTTAAGAGGAGTCTTCTTTGGCCGTGGAGTCAGTCAGGTGACTGAGGTGCGCCACTGCGGCAGCTGTCAGGAGGCTTGAAACAAACGTCTCTCCGACAGGCCTCCCTCCCAGCTTAATTTCATTAAATCTGTGATTTGTTTCTGTTTGTTTGCCACAGAGGAGTGAGTGAGGGGACTGGGAGTGAGGGAGGGAAAAAAGGAGAGATAAATGAATGAGTGAGAGTGAAGCAAAGTATGTGTGAGAGAAACAGAAGGCATCGGAGGAGCGATTAGTGCGGTGGTATCCATCATTGGAGATGTGCTGCTCTGGTCGATTGCCACAGACACAGAAGAATACTTCATCTGGTCCCAGTGAGAGGGAACACACACACATACATACACATACAGATAACCATCTATTATTCTATGGTGCGAAACTCCAACCACAACCCTCCTACTTCTTTATCAACCCACTCCTACCTCCTTCCTCCATTTTTCTTTTATTCAGTCTGGCTTTAATTATTTCCATCTTTTGTCCAAATCTCTTTGACTTTTTTGTAATGCTTTAGTATTTGGACATGTTTCTACCCTCTGCCCTTCTTTCAGGCCTGTCCTGATCTCCCTCTTTGTCTCTGAAAGCCTGTCTGCAGTAACACCACTTGCCATCTCCATTTATTATGCCGACATGCATATTGCATCAGCTGGAGTGTGTGTTTTTATAGCAGCGCAGATCTGTGCGACTATGCAAGCCTGCGCACATTTGTATGACAGTGTGTAGGCAAGCTTGCATGTCTTCATACATGCATGTGTGTCTGAGTTGACAGCTGGAGACAGATGTGTGTGTGCACGGTCATAAATATCATTAAAATTACAGTGCAGCACTTTGCACAGCTCACTCAGGCTATGAAAACAAAGGCAAAACAGACTCAACCCCTGATCTTTATTTCATGATGGTACTGCGTGTGTGTGTGTGTGTGTGTGTGTGTGTGTATTAGTGACTATGTGTGTTTGTGCATGTCAATTTATGAAGACTGTGTGATCCACCTTATCTGATGAATCAGACGTTTTTCTGTGTTTTTAGGGAAAGAAGAATGACAACATGGTCAGAGTGTGCACAGTGTGTGTTTGACAGTCATGGCATGACGGCAATTAGGAGTGTGTGTTCAGATGACCCCTCTGGTGAAACCGGAAGGATCAGACCAGTTGGAACCCATTAGTTCCCCCCATCTGCGGCTCTTTTTTCACTCTCTATCGTCTCTCTATCGCTCCTTTTCCTCTCGGTTTGGGCCCTCATCTTGATCATACCATCATTCTAATCTTGGCTGTTGGTGTGTTGAATGGGAAATCGCAGAGGGCAGAGAGAGCAACAACTAACAGAGTCACAGGGATGGAGATATAGATGTGTCCTGACTGTCTCTTCTGGAACTGTTTTATGGTTCAATCTATTGGTATCACTGACTATATGATCTTGTTATTAAAACCCAGTGCTAACCTTCTTGGTGTATACTCATAAGGCAAATAGCTAAATATAATTTGAGGGAAAAATACAAAAAAAAAAAATGTGCTTTTTCATGAACCCTCCTGTTGTAAATAATCGTCTAGATGCAGTTTGAGATAATTTTCCACCGTGGAAAATTGAAATTATGATGGAATATTTTGCATGGTCATATTTAAAGGTCTTAAATATCCACAAAACATCAACTATCTGCAGTTTCAATGCAGAAATATGTTTTGGAATAACATTGAGAAATCAATCAAAGTAACTGTCTGATGTTTCTTCCAATGAAATTTTCCATACTGCACTGCCAGAGGTTTCTGCTAAACAGTCATGCCAAAAAGTAACTGACAAATAATAAAGAGAGCGATAGGCGAAAACTGGAAGACGAAATCAATCCATTACTCAAGTTAAAGGGAAACACAGAGGGTATATTTCCATTAGAGAAAACAAGAAGAGAGAAAAAGTTTGTTTGTTCTCTGGCGTTGGCGGTGGCGTCTAAGAAGGATTTATGTCCCATCCGGGGCCAAGCCTGGCAGAAGGGAGACGACAGAGGCTCGGTGGCGCTTTGGGGGCTCAGCGCCACGCATAAATCACCCACCTGGATGAGCTACAAAGACTGGCATTGGTTGTGGCACCGCGCCACCAGCCGACAAGCCGTTTGTGTGGAAATGAGGGGAAACAGACGCGCTGATAATGGCAAAGAAATCAGACTTAACTTCGTTTCTCAGAGCTCACCACACTTAGCAGGAGTTCCGACGGAGGGAAGTGAACGATGGAAGGAAGGAAAAATGAAGGAAGGGAGGTTAAAATAATGGAAAAAGAGAACTTTGAATCACAAGGGTGTCGTGTGGTTGGTTACACCTCAGCACAATGAAGACTTGGTCAGAGATTTTTACCATGCTAAGCAATGAAAAGATCTCACCTTCATGTTCAAGTGTGTGCCCTGTTTGGTGAGTGTAAGACAGTGTAAGGAGTGCACGTGTGTTTTCACTACACTCTTGCACTGGCCCCTTGAGTTGAGGCCTCTGGAAAGAAATTTGGAAGTAGCTGCTGCACTCAGTGCGTTCCAGAGTTTTCCACCTTCCGGAGATCTGGGAACAGGACTCAGCATGGACACGTGGAAGACGTCAAAGCCATCAGCAGTACTTTGCCAAAAATGAACAGAAGACATACTAAGACAAGACAGTGTAGCAAAAGACAAAGTGTTAAGAATTCACATAAAGCAAACATCAATAATTCAAACATTTATTTTAACATGGCGAACATGCTAGCGAACAGTTGCGTGTTTACCAGACACAATAGTGACATTCATTTGAAGACCTTGAAGACCAGTTTACGATAAACTGGTGAATGTAGGACCAATAGCGATACTCATTTAAGCTCTTTTTTGGTCTCCACCAGCTCTTAAAGGAAACATCTGTCTCTTTAGCTGCTGAATGCTATCCTAGCTTGTTGTAACTCTGTCTGTTGGCTGTTTGGCTCTGGGAAGATGATGTATTGCAGGCTTTTAGGAGCTCTTTTCCTGAAAGCCTGTTGCATCTGGCAGCAATTAAAACAGTAAAGTTGTAGGCCATAAAAACAAAACAATCAGCTGAAAGGTGGTAAAGGTTTGTAAAACTGAGCCGCCGGTGTAAATTCCCTGTGGGTTTGCCATTTTCACAATACACAGTCACATGATCTTTTGTTAATAAAAAACATTGATCAGAGCAGCTTTAAAGATGCCACACGAGGGACTTTAAGTAAAATGCAAATGAGAAAATGAAAAGACCTGTTTTATTTTTCAGATCTGATTAAGCTGAAAACCAAAAACCTCCCTGGACACAAGGAGCAATATATGCTTGTTATGAATGCCTCCATTCACATATATGTATATACACAATATCTGCAAATGCATGCGCGCGCGCGCGCACACACACACACACACACACACACACACACACACACACACACACACACAATCTAGGAACTCCATTAACATTCAAGGGGAGTTGAGCCGGGAGTGGGTCTGTGTCAGCGCTGCACTAACATCAAAGGGACAAAGAGAGAGGGAGAGAAAGGCAGAAAAAAAAGAAACAAAACGAGAGAAAGAAAGTGACAAGGAGAGATGGAAGGGAAAAGACTGAAGAAAGTAAACAGTGGAAGCTTTGATAGCTGGGGCGAGTGAGACAGAGAGACAGAGATGTAGGGAGAGGAGGGTGGTGGAGGAAGAGAAGATGGGGAGGAGGAGGGGTTGAAAAGTGACATTTAGATATTTCACAGAAGACAAACTCCAACCCAGGGCACCGCTATGACAAGCTTATCACCACCGCTGTCGGACAAAAACTCACATCTGCAGAACATTCTGGTTTCAGAAATCAGAAAAAGAAAGCAGCCTCATGGATCAGAGCAACAGTGGAGTCACAATATGGGCTTTGAATAACCGTAATTACTTTAGTCTTGTCAAACATCAAAGTCAGTGATCACAGTAGCTGTCTCTCCAATTAGCAAAGTGAGCAATGTCACATTGGAGGGGTGTTACATAACAGGTGCGTTCGCAAGCGTGTGTGTTCTAAATATGACAGCAGACCCCCCCACCCCCCCCGGAGCCAGACTCATCGTCTCACTGTCAGCTTGTCACCCAGATGACGCCACCTGTCTGTGAGTGTCTGTTTGTTTGTACAGGTGATGTCTGTGTATCCGGAAGCATGATAGAAGAACATTTTCTCAGATCAGAGCAAAAGAATCAATTAGTGACGAGGAGGCAGATGTGCTACCTGTAGATTCCACCAGAAGATGCTTCAAGATTGTTGTGTTAAACTACTGTTTCCAAAAATGAGTGGAGCACATACTGACATATTCATGAAAGGCTAGTGTCACCCACCCCCAGCAATATGAATCTGGCTTTGTTTAAGCAGCCTGGGGTTTATACTACTAAATATGCAATCAAAATACATTCTTCACTTGCAGCCTATGGATGGGCATGCAGGAGCCCTTTAGGACTCACAAGTGTGTCTGCAGCTTGCCAGTGAAAATCATTTGTGAAATGTGATTTTGCCGCTATTTGCATATCCCTTTAAAACAAGACCCTGGGCAACGCAACAGGTCAAATACTGAGTTAAAACTTCTTGATTTGGAATTGAAATGTTAATTTTCTTTCTGGAACTGATTAAATGCCAGTTAGATCTTGCAGAGCTACTTCCTCACCTGCTATATTTGCCATCATAGTGCTAACCCACAGATTTACAGCTTGTCTTTCAACCATCTTTTTCAGCCATCCACCTCACTCACATGTCTGACAGAACAGATATGACTGATCAGTTCAGCTGCCTGTGCAGGCGGCACGATGTCTCACATTTTGCTTGCTCACATAAATGAGACCCTGAGCGTCTTCTTAGCCTTCAAAACGATTATCTTCTATTTTATGTGCTGAACTACAGTCAGCTGATGTGCAGTATGAGAGCAGCCACCATGTCTAAAGTAAAGATGGTCTCAGCTAACAGCAGAAGAAATGATGATACTTTGAGGATATGTCCCATGATCCTATATGGAGAAACAGCTATATCACACAGCAATTGCCATATTTAATGTGTGAGGAGGTCATCTGGTGACTAACCTGATCAAGAGACATGTCAGCATCTGTCTGATTCAGCTCAGCAGCTGACAATAACTGATTAATAAAATTATATGTTTAATTTTGAGTAATTAAAAAAAAAAAAGCAAACTTTTGCAACTTCAGTAAAGAAGAGGCAAATGCATCAGTGATTCTCCATCAGATGGGAATGTGTGAGGAAAAAGTCACAAGCAGTGCTGTGTTGTCAAGTAAAACATTTGCATAATTTATAGGAATGACTACAAGAAAGAAGAAAAGAGTTTTCTTGACAGGGCTTGAAATTATATCGCTAACCCGCCTGAAACAGTCGTATGTGTTTTGTGGAGTACTGGTCTTCAACATCCAGCAGGACGTACACTTAAAAGGACAGCAGGAGAAGCCAAGCAGACACCATGATGTCAGTGCAGTCAATGTTAAAGCAACAAAACACCAAAAAAATGCATTAGTGTCTCCTCAGCAGCTGACGTCATCCATCAAACTGCCTGAGTCTCCTCTGATCCCAACAGGAAACTGCTGGATGCCGCTTCAACATACAACAGTTTCAATTTCAGAACAGTTGCAGATGGACAGTGCATGTGTGTGTGTGTGTGTGTGTGTGTGTGTGTGTGTGTGTGTGTGTGTGTGTGTGTGTGTGGTGGTGGTGGTGGTGGTTGGGTGGGTGGGTGGGTGAGGATAAGTGATTTTAGTTGAAGGGGCTTTGGGGCTCAACCAGCACATGTTATTCGGGCAGCTGCAGCTCAGCAGGGATCCAGAAATCTGCAGAAGGGCTGATGGTCCAACAGGGTTTACATACACACACAAACACACAAAGACACACATGCAAGAGTGCACCATCCTTCTTGTGCCACGGTCTTCCTTCCCCAATCTGGATGTCGGTGTTTTTTTTGCAAGTTGCAAGTGTGTATAGTTGAGGCTGTGGTGGTGTGTGAGTTAACTGTCAGACTAAACAGCCAAACACACTGCTGTTTGTCGTGTGTGTGTGTGTCTGTCCCTGACAATAATCTGTTAGACCCAGCTCAGTCAACAGAGGGCACTCTCACCCCTCCATCTGCAGCCGCTTCCTCCTGCCTGACACACACGCTGCTTCTCTTTTCTCCCTAAGCTTTCCTTCGCAAGCTTCAGTTCTCAATTTTCTCTGGTTTCATGTCATTGTTTACTGAGGTGTTGACTGTATTTTTAGGTAAACAGCTCTTAGAACCAGAAACAGTCGTGTTAGCCAAGATTTGTCAGGAGTTTCATTTGAATGTTGCACACATTTTAAAAGGCACGGAGCTTCATTTTATGTTGACAATAGCATTTAGTAATCTGGCTTTATTTGTACAGGTGGCGATATGGGACAATCTCGACATGTTTAGTGTTGTTTACGGCCTATAAATAGCCGTGCATTAGCTGGTGGAGGGCTTTTGTGATGGCTGGGTGGACTGGCGGCACGGCTGGCTGAAAACACACTGCTGTTTGCACTGTTGCCATTAGGAGCACTTTGTGTGTGTGTGTGTGTGTGTGTGTGTGTGTGTGTGTGTGTGTGTGTGTGTGTGTGTGTGTGTGTGAAAAAGAGAGCGAGACAGAGGGAGAAATGTCTGCTTTAGGTCTACACTAGTGTTTGTCTGCTTCCACTTGATTGTATGACTTGCTTTGTGTGTGTGTGGTTGTGTCTAGTATCCGGCGTCATGTTTACAACTGGGAGTAAATTCCATGGCCAAAATTTCCTGTCTCGTGGCGCGCTATCACACCACCAATCTGTGTATGTGTGTGTGTGTGTGTGTGTGTGTGTGTGTGTGTGCTCAAGTGCTCACAGTTTCCCCCTCTTGTCGTTTCTCTCCAAACCTTCTCTCCTCCTATTCATCCATTGTGGCTGAGAGGATCCTTCTCCCTCTCCCTCCTTTCACTCATCTTCTCCTTCTCCCTTTTCTCTCTCCCTCCACAGTCCTAATTACCCATACTCCTCGGAGTGGCCCCTCCCTCAGAGTCTTTGAAGTTATTTTAGCGCAAATTCTACTTAGCTACACTGCAGACAAAACAAGTAAGGGCTGCGCTTTAGGGCCTCTGGAAATGTGTGTGTGCATGTGTGTTTCTTATTGTTGATTGAATCAGCAGTGTCTCCTGTTTCATGTGTGTTTATATCCAAGTGAATGTGTACACGAGAGAAAGCAGCGGGGCAGGTCAATGTGTGTATATGTTGGATGAATTAGGGTAGAATCGAGTCCCTGCATACCATATTTTGAGATTGCATCTGTATATATCTGGGTGTATGTGTGTTTGTAGATGGTATATGTTTGTGTGTGTCTCTGTGTGTGTGTAAGGCGAAGGGCCATGCATGAATGCAGGCCTTCTGAGCTCCCACTGAATGGCCCGACTGTCCGTCACGGTTGTGTTGGACTGAATGGTCAGAGTAGAGCTGCACAAAGCCACACGCTGTCTCTCTGTAATTATCAGAAGTTGGTCCCCACACACATACACACACACACACGCACACACACTCACACAGAGACACACACATTAACTAATAAATATACATAGAAAATGGAAGAACACAGGCAGAACACATTTGTACACAAAACACATGTAAAGTGGAAGTGAAATTTGAATTCTCCAGACTTTTTGTGAAAAGAGCTATTGTGTATAATTTTCCATTTTCCAAAAGAGGCTTATTTATGGAGACACTGTGTAAGATTCAGGCCTCTGTGAGGACGATTCCCACGGCAGAGGTTGACTGATAGTGAGGACCAACATCAGCGTTTCCAACTTAGCAACTTTTCTTTGCTGGAGTTGGCACCTTTTCAAGCCCCTATAGCAATTTTTTTTTCTCTCCAAAAAAAGATTTTTTGGAAAAACTTTAACTGAAGAGAGTCGCCAATATTTCTGCAGCTATGCACTCATGTGACTGTAGCTGTGTCTGGTCAGAGAGGTGGGAAGTGGACCAATCATCAGCGCAACAGAAACGTGCATCAGCTGTGAATATGTGTACCTAATGAACAGTCACTAATCCACATTGCTTGCTTGGGGAAATCCTTCTCTTTTGTTTTTGTTCCAAATGATTTAACTTGACAATTAGACTTTTTTTTTTCCACAAAATACAGAGTTTACAAGGGTGAGTTCATTCCAGTGTGTGGATCCTCTCTCCTCATGATACTGAAGTTTCACTGTCTATCCAACACACTACATTAACAGTTTGGAAATTTCGAGGTCGATTTAGATGCATAAGACAAGATGAGAGCAGCTTGGAAATATAAAACTAATTAGAGTCAGTTAAGTTTAGCTTGACTTAATTTTTTTTACTTTAATTCTCTAAAATCTTGTATAAATAGTACTTGTGATTATGCAAACGAGTGCATAATGTAATCTAGCATGATTAATCTACTTTTTGAGCAGGCAGCTACTTTCCATTGGGCATTTATTGTATATATTGTTTATTGTTTGTTTTATATTTTTTTCAGTTATTTTTGTCTTTTTATAGAGCTGTGTCCTTTTTTCTTATGCAAGTACATTGAGTGCAATGTTTAAACCGGAGTCAGATTCATTATATGAGCACAAATACTTTGCCAATAAAGTCAATTCTGAATTTGATGATTGGCAACACTGACTGCCATTGCTGGCATGTTGTTAACTTGTGTGTTGCACTGCTGGCTGCCAATTAGCAAACTAAGCCAACTAGATTTGACTTGGAAAGTGGAGTTTAATAAGCCTAGCTTGCTAACATTAGCACTGAATTCAAATAGAAGTCAAGTTTCATCCCTGTTATTTCAGCACACAGTGCGTCATTGTCAGCTGCGCACTCATTATTCAGTCATTATACATTATACAAAGGAAGGCAGCCTACCTAGCATTAGATGTCCTTCCTCTATCGCTGTCAGAAGTCTTTTCCTGTAACCTCAACACTCAACTCTCACACAAATCACAGACGGACTAAGCAATGGCAAATGTCAGTCTCCAGTTGGTTACCTGTGTATTTTTAGCACCCGTTCACACAGATAATGCACTTCACCAGCAATAAACATTCACACCCCTGTAGAGCAACTAATGTAAGGAGCTCTATCACAGTAGAAAAAAAGCTTTAATATTATTTTGTTATTATTTCTCCCCAAAAATGATTTTTAATATCAGTTCAGCCTTAAAAACACATAGAAAGAGGAGAGGCCTACAGCCATGTTGCTGTGTGTATGTGCATGAAAGTGATAAATGTGCCACATGTACTGTAAGTGTCCTGTGTCTGAAAAACACAGTTGAATGTTCCTCTCCTCTTCTCACACACATCTCAGCAACGCCTAGCTTTGTTTCTGAGAGCATACCAGGGTGTTAATTATATTTAAGTGTTTTGTCTCTAGACAGCCTGGCAGAGGGAAACTCCAGGGAAGCGGAAGAGTAACAACTCTTCTATGGTGCAGAAAGACGGGAGAGACGAGGGTGTTGAGGATGAGAGCGAGAATTTGTGAAACAAAGACAAAAGCAAAGAGGAAAAAATAATAATGAGCGGGCAGCACACCCACAAGGGGTGAGGAGACTGAATGTCACCAATGGGAGAACTAAAAGAGAAGCAGAATGACAGGGGGGACGCTAGATTTACGAGACAAGTGCCGAGGCGCGGGGGGAGTATCCAATATTTCCCATCTGACTCAGCCCCCGCCGCAAACCAGACTCAAATGAGAAACACAAACACTTGCACTGTGGCCCAGAAACTGTACAATGGCGCTTGCTTTGTAATCCTGGAGCTTTTCCAGGCTCTTTCTCCTCCACAGTGTCACCGCCTCAAGTTGCACTTACAGTAAGCTCGCACACAGTGTCCTCTGAAGGAATGACTTTGGTCAGGAGTGATTGAAGAGGACGCCGTGGTTCACCACACTAGATGACTGCGAGATGGTTCGGTCCGTTTGTGATGATGGGTGACCCACCCCTGTGTCTCTTGCACAGTTGGTCTCCTCCAGTTGTTGGTGTAGGACGTCCTGACATGCCCCCCTGCTGAGCATAGCAACATATGGAAGCATGTGCATACATAGACACACACACACACACACACACACACACACACACACACACACACACACACACACACACACACACACACACACACACACACACACACACACACACAACTCCACTGTTGGAGGCAGACAGAAGCATTCATCTGATTACCATTCTCTTTCACACCCACTTAGGTCCATATGCAACGCACATTTCTAAGTTAGGAAGTTGGTTCTGAGCCTCAGGGCGACATGCTGAGTCCCTAACGCATCACAAGCTTGTAATAAGATACAGATCTGAACAGGAAGAGTGATGGAGTTCTGCATAAGAGCCAGAAAAGGTGCAACACATGGTAGGAATGGCTTGTTGGAGACACAGACACTGACTCAGCCAATGGTCATTGTAGCTCACTCTTGGCTGAGGCTGAAATATGGTTATGTCACCACGGAGGCCAAAAACAGTGGAGCAAGGTGAGTGATGAGAGTGGTATATGTCTCATGGAAAATGACAGCATTGTTAAAGAAATACCCACAGAGTTATTAAACCACTCCATATGAGAGCTTGATTGATATATCACATCGATGAATCAGTCTTTTATTGAAAATCCAATCTGTAGCAGTCATCTGTGATGTGACGAAGGTTTGTCTTACATTTTGTGACAAAATTATCTCAACTCAGGGTTCACTTCCTTTTTTCTGAACTTCCATTTCACATCATCAAGTGGTCGTTTTTAGGAGAGACATTTTAAACCCATCTCAGTTCAGATATTGTCTCTCAAGTGTCCACTGACTTTTTGTCCATGACCTTAAGTCCTTCCCAGTCGACACAGTGACCAGCTTTGATCTGGTGTTCACAGACAATTGATGCTGTCTGTTTCCAGTCTATTTACAGTGAGGCTTTGTTACAGAATCTGTCTACCAGCGCGTGCCTGTAAAGCTCAACCATTCACACATCTTCTTTAAAATCCACAGTTAGGACATGTGATGAGACTTCAGCCACTTCCATCCACAGATGAAGATGATGAGATGCAGATGAAAAACATGTTTCTTAAGCTGACAGTATTATGTCTCACATTCTGTTCCCAGAGACAAGAATCACCATGTCTCACCATGTCTTTAGGAGCTGCTAGTACACCTAAAACAGTTTGGAGGCTTTTTGTCAGAAAAATCGACAAATTTGAGTGTGAATTCAAATGAAATTACCTTATTTCAAATACATTTCAACAAGAAGTGCTCAATTCCTTGCATAGCTCCAGTCACTGGTGATATATGCAGAACCAGGAACAGGCTTCTCATGGTTTCTGAGATGATTCCTGAGGGGAGTTTACAAGGCAGATAGCATCTGAACTGCAACATTTCATCTTTAACGACGGTTAATTTGATCAACATGTCTGAGAGCTTCATGTTGTGTACCTCCCAGGCCTGGTGTATGGTGTGTGTCAAGATGGAGGAGATAGGGGGGATGAAATGCGTAGATAAAGCCCAGAATATATGATGTGTTAAAGGTACATTTACGCTCTACTTATCTTTCCTCTGTGTCCTTGTCTGTCTGCTGCTCTGAACCAGACAGCTGAGGATGAGACTGGATTTCAGCCTGTCAAACAGAATCACATTCTTTGCTTCAACTTTGCTGGTTGCTGTCGCTTTCTTGTTCTCTCAAATAGAAACTCTCAAATGCGCCGACGAACACTCTCGCACAGCTCGACTTTCTTGTCCTTTTAAATCAAAATGCTTGTGGATGCAACAAAAACAGAACTCTTGCGTGCACGCGGGCAAACGCAGACTCGCAGAGCAATAAAGCGCTGCTTTAAATGCATGTGGACACACACAGTCTCATTTCCCGACTGCGCCAAGAGCTTCCCTTAAATTTGTCTGTGTCTGTGGTCCTTGGTTCTGTGATGAGTGAATGTCTCTTACTGACAGTGCATCCATCAGCTGATTCCCCCACCATGACTGCACACAAGAGGATGAGTCGCACAAAAAAAAGAAGAGGCAGACTCACTTTGAGGTTCATCTTTAGCCCAAATTTATGGCAGTCGAAAACTCATAGTCAGTAAATGTAAGCTTTGAGGACGAGCGGAGAGGGGGCAACGAGTTCGTTTTCCCTCTTTTCCCACCCCCTCCCTCTCGCTCCCTCCTGTTAAATATGCAGATACAGCAGCGCATGAGGCTGCTCGTGGGTTCGTTGCAAGAATTGGGTCAGTGGCGACGTCACAGCGTTTTAAAGCGAGGCAGCGTTTCTGTAGAAGCTCCCAGCGAAGATCTGCCACTTCTGGATGAGAGGAATACTGTCTGCAGCTGAAGCGTGGTCCTCAGTCAGGGAGGATTTTGGTTTTACTGAGCAGTGCTGTCTAGATTAAGAGGAAAGGTTTTCAACGTCTGATATCCCCCCAGTGATATCAAAAATATATTGACAATGCAGCATGAAGAATCTTAACATGCTGTCACTCTTGGTAATATTCTTAATTACATTTGGGGGCTAATCACAACAGGCTACAATTTTAGCCACATTTTTGTATATATTTACTTGCATTTTGGCACACTGGTACCATTGGCAGGATTAGCTATGAACAGTTCCTTTATGTAATGTAGTGCTCCCCGCTCATGTACAGACAACTATCATTGGATTACTTTAATAGTGAGAAAGACATGATGATTCTCAGGCAAGTTCTTGAGATATAAAGAGCATTGTTTTCTATAATTTCCAAGATTTCTGGACATTGATTTACAATGGACATAGAAGATAATGCTGTCCTCCCCTATCCTAACATTAACCGTAACCCCAGCTGAATTTCTTCAAATGTAATAATGCTGGTGACTGTGTTGATAATTTGGCCAAATAAGCAATGAATAACTTCCATCTGTATTTAAAACACTGCCTTGCCTTAAACCTCACACAGTATCTTTGCCTCTCATCTTTCCATCTGCGCCCCCCTTCATGTCTCCCTCAACAAGTGTTTTACAAATCATTTCAGGGGTGTCAGGCTTTGCTAAACATTAAAATAAAGTACATGAATTCTTCCTGTGATTTTGCTCCATATAAAACATTCTCTAACTGTATTACAATTGCAATCATGCCATTAAGTCATATTAGACTCACTTAAGGTTGATGGCAAAGTACAACTGCTACACATCAGCCTTGCCAACCTGCTGAATCAATGCTTTGATAGGTGACAAATACACTTTTTAGGTGACAAATACATTTCCAAAAGCCATGTGGTCTGGTGGTGCCAGTAACCCAAAAGCTCTGACTAATGCTACTCTCACTCTGACACATTGATCGCTGTGTCTGATCACCGACCTTCCATTGTGAAACACAAGAAAATGTCTGTTGAGTACCATAATGAAGACGCAGAGCAAGCATTGTCAGATATTCCCTAACCTGTCCTTATTCGGGAAGTCTCATTCAAATTATCTGCGTTTGATATGTTTCTCCTCTTCACATTGTCTTTGAATTACAGAACAGAATTACGCTTGTCAGCCTTCATGGTCTAGTTTATTGCATCTGATGAAGCTCTTACTATAAAGTGTAGCCTGGTATGAACTTTCAGCCTGTTTGTTACTGTCTGGTTCATCCTGCCCAGCTCATCTGTTGACGAGTTTGCACTTAGTTGGCTACTTAGGCCTTCTCATTGTTCTTGAACCTTGCTGACAACCTCTACTCTGTTCATTTCAAATATGAGATGTTAAATCACCTATTCTATTCTACCCAAGGTGCATGGGTGGCTCACATGAAACATTCCCATCCACCACTGCCAAGACCTGGATTTCAGTTCCTGGTAGCGGTATCTCGTGGTAGCTTTTTTATGCCTTTCAGTGAGCACACCTGGTCCTGTTGGCAGGGTGGAACGCCAACAGTGCTTCTTGTTCTTGTTGCTGCACCAGTGAGTCATACAAGTTGGTCAAGGTGCCTGCACAGTGGGGAATAAGACTGGGGAGGGTAGCGTGAACCTCCTGTGGATTTTGTTCTCTCTGTAAAGCGCATCCCTGGCAGGTGAAAAAGAAGCAAGTTTCATTGTTTCTTGGATTCCTCAATTTAATTCTTGAGCCAAGGAATCTGAGAAACAGTTTTGCCAATCAGCATCTTTGTGAGTCCTTTCATGGACATCCTTGTTGGAAGGAGGTGCTGCGTAATTGCGCTGTATTTCTTACACTCGATTAGTTTTATAATGACAGTACCAGACATTTGGAAGGGCACAATGCTGGTGCTGAGCTGCTCCAAGGAGTCTTGGTGTGCCTTGTGTTTGAACTGCTGAATCCAGTTGTTCCCAGATGATGGATGTTAACTTTAACACATGCATTTTCACGCATCATTTATCTGAGTGATTACAACTGGAACTCCTAACAATGCCAGATGTAATGTGTTTAAATAGACTCCCTTTGCACACTGCAAAGTCCTGTAAAATGAATAAAAAAATGAGTCAAATATTTTAAATGTTGCAAATATATATATATATATATTTTTTTTTTTTTTCCAGTTGCAAAATAACACATTTTCCTATTGCAACAACTTACTATCACACAAAATCTAAAAAGAGCAGTAAGATGCTGCTATGAATCATCTGACTGTGTTGGTTTCTTCTGTTGCTGGGAGCAACAGTCCCATAAAACTCATGGGTCACCCGAGAAGAGCTTTAAGAAATATTCTTTCTGGATATCTGGCAGGAAATCAGTTAGTCACCGACACAATGCTGCAAAGGTGAGCGCACTGTTATTCTGCTGTTCAGGGGAACGTTTCCAAGAACAAAAATCTCACCGTGTTTTGTCATCACCCACCCCCAGCCGTGTAGCTAAACCCAGCACAGCTTTACAGCTCACTCCCCTGCCTAGCATCGGCGAGCTCAGGCCGAGCCGCATGAATTATGGATCAGAGAAATATTCCTGGACCTGTTTTTAAACTGCGCTGAGGTTCTGGACTCTGTCCGGTTCTTCAGAACCGACCTGAGGACAACCAGATGGTCCAGTCGTATCCCAGCCAACCCAAACAGGATCCCTCCAAGTAGAACAAATCAAGAAATATATATAAATAAATATTCACCAGGATGATAATGCACAGGGGTTTGTGCCAATACAAATAAGGAGCTGAGGTCCCTGGACCCCCTCTAGGTCACTGCTGCGGAGAATAAATAGAATGCAGCCTTTTTCTATTTTCTTTTCTTCACTTTCCTCCTCTCACCTTCTTTACAACTTCATTTTCAATCTGTCATTCACTTCTCTGCTCCTTGTGTCATCTGCTGCTAATCTTTTCTGTTTTCCTCTAATCTCATTGCACTTTCCCCTCCTCCTCTTTATCATCATCCATCCATCCTCTTCCTCTCCTCCTACTTCCCAGCTGTGTTGGTTTCCATTTTAGGTCCATGGCTGGCTACATGGTTCCTGGCTGACATTTAATGCTGCTCAGGGTGTCCCTCGTGTCGTCCCCCCCCCCCCCCCCCAGACTTCCTTCAAATCCTCTCCAGCAGTATTTCATGAAATTTCAGAGTGGAAACAGGTGACTCTCAAAATCTGACATCCAAAGCTGAACTGACAGATTTCTCCTCCATTTTCAAGTTCTTCCTGTTGCGCAGGTCCAGTGGGTGGCACTCACTCTGGAATAGGTGGTAGTGATGGGTGTGTGGGTGGGACGGGGTGGGGGTATGTCGGCCTTGCATGGCTGCTTTGTCTCTGTGTTTATTTGATATCTGGCCTGAACGCACAGCCAGGATGAAAGAACAAGCGTAACAAAAAAAGACAGACTGGAAAGAGAATGAAAGGCAAGATGGGTGTGTTTATTTCATGTTTGGCTGACTATACAACAGATATGAAAAAAAGTGAACGAAAGACAAAAAGAAGGCAAGAAAAAAGGGGAAATGAAAGACAGACTCCTTTCAGGATGTCGAAACAGGAGTGTTTGAATGATTTGCCGGGTGAAAGAGAATGCAGGATATAATTCTTTCCATCAATCTAAACATAATGACTTCATATTTCTCACTCGCCGAGCCAGCTCATAAACGAGCCAGGAATAAAACAAACATGTTAAACCAATTCCAAAATGACGAGCGCCTCTTGTCTTCCCTTTTTGAAATCCACTCTGCTCAGGAATAATTAAGGCGGCTTACAGCTGACTACAAAGGCAGAATATTATTGTGCTGTTGTGTGTGTATGAGAAAGAGAGAGACACCTGCATGTTATTCCAAAAACACAGTGTTTGCATGTGAATGTTGGGTAGGTGTGTGTTTTAGTGGGTCTTTTTTGCATAAATCTTGTTCACGTGTCAGACTGTGTGTGTGTGTGTGTGTGTGTGTGCGTGTGTGTGTGTGCGCGTGAGGGACAGAAAGAGCATTAGCAGCAAGCCTGTTCTCTGTATCTCAATGAGGGGATTATAGGACTATTCATTAGACAGGCTTTGATAGGTGACTGGCCGAGTCCACCCAGCGCTGCCGCTCGCGTACTGCCAGACAGAGAGGCCAGGGGGTAATGGAGGAAGCCCGGTCTCCAGTCTCTCTCTGTCTTCATCCCCTCTTTGTCTCTGGCCCACTCTGTCTCATCCCTTTCAACATCATTGGGAAGAGAATTTTTTTCAGGATGATGCAGTCAAACCCTGCAGCCAGCATCTTTGGACTGACAGGAATGGAGTAGTGAGTAAACATATCTAAAGTCTGTTGTCACCCTTCTGTCTGTAGAATGCAGTTCACCACTTTTCCAGGTTCATATAAATAGAAATATCACAGAGTTTATGTTTAGCATACAGTTTTTCTAAACTCTGCAGCAAATGTGCCTCATAAAGTTCACCATTTGTGCTTAAATACAGTAGCACCTTATCAGTGGGTAGTTTGTGGATAGTGTCAGGACTGATTGTTTTTTTGTTTTTGTTTTTTTTGGGGAGGCTTTTATTTCAAATACCTTGTGATTTTAGTCCCTTAGTTTCCTATAATTTCTTAGAGGGGAAGTAATATATAACTTTAAATTCATTGGCAGGTTCCTGGAATGGGCTAATCTGGTACTAATTACAATGGAAAATAATGACTCATTTGGTACGCCTCCAATTAATGCACTCCAATTAACTGTGGGCATTATTAGAGTCTTCTACTCTGCAAAAATGTGCAGTTTGTCTACAGGCGAGCGCACAACATATATGAAGAATAGAGTTTCCAATGATGAATGAATAGTGAATTAATATTTACTTTGGGTTAAAGCAGGTCAGTTTTCCCTGCACATTATATTGCATATCTATTTCCAGGGAACTTTCTAAGAAATGACAGACCAGTAAAATAAAGTCTTATCAAAAGTAGCCTAGACAAAGGTCATTCATTCACTCTAAATCTTGTGTAGAGACAACCACTTCTTTAATGTTTTCTCTGACTGAGGGATGTTATTTGGAGCAGCCACCGCTTCATGTATTGCATGACCCCCACAATGGGTCACCCAGTACATCTGAGGGCTGGTGAGATGATCAGGAGGACAGAAAGCAGGAAAAAAACAAAACAACAACACTTTTTTTTGCTGCGCAAACTCCTTTTTGTTTTCTAAGAGTTTTCTCAACTCTATTTTCTGTCTATTAGTAGATAATTTGACCTCTTTTGGCCTCCAAAACAATAAAACAAAGAAGAGAGCTCCTCACAGCTCACTGACATGGAGCCTCTTTCAACATTCAACGAAACCAATGATTTTGATTGATTTATGACATGAAGCTAAAATCAGCTGACTGACACTTGAACCCTTATCGAAATACAGACACATTCTTTTATATCACAGTGAACATAACGTAACTTCATGCAATTTGTCGTGAATGTGCTAAAACAGAAAAAGGAGTCATATGCAGTAACTCTCATGGACACTGGTTTGGTCCTTTAAATCTTTCCTTCGGCTGTTATGGACATGAATTCTGCTTTTGATGTTTACCTTTTGACGCCAACATGGCAGGAGCTGCTGCTGTCCTTCTGCTCCTTTTCACATCCCTCTGTGTTGAATCTGCCGCTGTTATTCAGCTAAAGTGACGGGAAGCATCACTGCAGGAAAATGGCGATTGAGAAATACCTCCATCTGTCAGCGCTGGATGTTTTTTCTGACAAACCATAGGCTTTGAATGTGGTATGGAGCATCAGTGAGGCAAATGGAAAGATAACATTTGCCTGAGTAAGCATGTGCTCGCCGTTGATGGTGACATGCAGTTTCTATTTCCCTACAAATAAATCCCCTCTGAACTTGAACCGAAAAAGACGATAAGAAAAGATAACTTCATGAGTGGAAAAGAAAAGAAAGTGGCAAGTTTGTGTGTGTGTGCGTGTGTGTGTGTGTGTGTGTGTGTGTGTGTGTGTGTGTGTGTGTCTGTGAGAAAGTGGCGAAGAATCTTTTAAAGCAGGCCACAGGGACACAAAAAAAGATATTCATCCTCTCCACTTCTTTCTCCTCTTCCTCATCTTGTTCCTCATCCCTTATTTTCTCTGAGGGCTCAGGAATATAGGCTTGGGCCATGGGACAAGGAGAGAGAACGAGGGAGGAGACACTGTCAGTTGATGAAGAAGAGGAGGAGAAAGCAAGGGATGAGGAGAGGAGGGAGCTGGGGACTCGTTTTGATCCCTGCCTCTTAATAAATCTGTCAGAGCGAGACAGAAAGAGAGCATGAGAGAGAGAGATAGAGAGAGACACGTAGCGAGAGAGAGCGAGAGATGGATCTGTCCGCAGAGGTCTTCACCAGGTGGTTTGAAGTGCAGATCCATTTCTCTTCCTCCTCCTTCTCTCCATCCTCCTTCTTGATGCAGCGCTCCACGGATTCTCCCTGCATTCATTTACCTGTTGTTTTCAGCTTCGTGTGTATTAATGGGAGGATGGAGGGGAGTGTTTTTTTTGATAGGTCTTACATGGTGGGAAAACATGTACACCCCCCAAATTCTCATATTTTCTCATATTTATACCTGTTTTGGTTGTGTTTACAAGGCTTAAAATGAAGTATTTATGGAACTGACCCAAAAATATTTGTACATTGAATGAACGAATGAACGAATGAATGAATGAATGAATGAATGAATGAATGAATGAATGAATGAAAATGCATTTGCTTTTTTGAATTTAATCGTCTTTTCTTTTTTACACACCACTAAAAATATTCCTGGAGATGTAGGCATCCACTTCTATTATTGATTAGCAGGCACCAGTTTTAAAATCATAAGTGGTCACTTAATCCACTGCGTTGCTGAACGGGCACTTCATCGTGTAGTACATCACTTCCATAAAGTTGGAGGACTTGTGAGAGACAGTCAAAGTCAAAGCAGACTTTTATTCACTCGTATGGGTTAACACACTTTTCCACACAGGACACCCAGGCTCAAATCCTCTATGATGTTTTCCTTTAAAGATCTACAGTACCCAAGGCCAAGCTGAGGTAACCCCTGATGACATCACTGGGGTTATTTTCTCACACTTGACAAAGCTTCTCCAGAGCTGCAGAGAGAAAGTTCACCTTTCACCTCTAAAGTCGGCACTAACAACCTGTTGATCTCAGGCTGGGCGAGTTTTTGTTCTTGAAATGATCGCTGGCTTCTCTTCGTAATGACACGGGAAATATCAAAGGGCACAGTGAAATTAGACCAATTTGATGACATTTTGGATGATAAAAGGTTTTCATGTAACTGCGTGTGATGTACTACCTCACCTTGCACCACAGGTCATTGAATCAAGTACAATGGTGCTATGTTAAATTTACAAATGCTAATTTCTACACACTAATCGAATAATTAATTACCTCCACTTCATTCGGAGCAAACCGACAAATCATCCCTCACTTTGCACACAGTATTAGTGCTGTGACTGAATCCATTTGCTGTTTTTTAAATAATCGCTCTAATCACATCACATGTGAGCCTTTATTCTCCTCCACCGCCATGTGTGACAAATGTTACTGAGTGTCTCTTTGTGTCTAGTGTCTTGCACAAAGTGAGAGATAATTTTCCTCTTCATGTAGCCTCTCTTTGAGTACTCCGCTATCACAGATGATGTGTGTGATCTGCCAGCGCGCTCTCTCGGCCTTTCTCTCTTCATCTTTTTTTCCTCAGTGTGCCATCATTAGATTTACACTCTCCTTCACCCCTCCAGCTCTACCTCCCCTTCATCTTCTCTCCCTTCTTCTCCGTCCTTCCTGTCGGCCTCGGTCTGCTTTCCCTCCTCTCGCAATCACATGCATATACACAACAAGCAAATGCCTGATATCAACATACAGTATGTTCTGGCTCCCACGGCTGCACATACGCTCTATATAAAATCACGCAAACACATCAAACACTAATAAACTCAACAGAGAAACAATAAAAATACATTCTGTGCCCAGTAAAACACACACACTCACACACACACGGCTCCCTGCAAGAGACTGCGTGTATATTTATTCTGTTTCTTCTATGAACTGTGTTTATTATTTCATATCGCTGCTAGTTTATGGTGTCTGTGTGACACCATGACTCCCAGTTGGAGAGTAAACACTAGATAAGACAGATGTGTGTGTGTGTGTGTGTGTGGTCACACATGTGTGTGTCTTGTTATGGCACTTCCCACTGGCAGGCCATATAACTCAGGTTAATGTTATCTTATTTCACACAGCTCCGAGGCAACCTCAGAGAGTAGATCATTTGGAGCACTCTTATTACTTTTCATTAGGCTAATGTGACGGGAGGGGGGATTTACAACAAGGGAGGACGACGCACACACATGATGTGACACACTTTGCCGCAGCCCTCATATGTGTGTGTGAATGTTCAGAATTTGGAAGCTGGACTCTTCTTTGCAGCTTCAGATAACACTGAACATACAAACTTCTTACCTTCTGCTGGAGCGCTCACCAGAGTCACGATCAGGCTACAGACACGTAAATAACTTCTGAAACTTATTGATCAGGAGCTTTGTAGGTTACACCAGGGAAGCAAGGCGAGGATTCAAAGTACTGCCTGGGGGATTGTGGGTATGATCCTTGACCCTGGGAGTGGTTGAAGCCAGGCAGTGTGCACGTTGACAAGTGAGGAGAGGAAATGAGAGCAGTCGTGAGCAGCTGAATGCATGCGTGTTTCTTCCTTCTTTGTGTGCATTGTGGTATTTCCTTACTTTGGGCCGAATGTCACCACGTGAGCAGAAAGATGAAGAAAATGCAGTGAGGTGATGACATGTGAAGCTGTGACTTGAGCTTCAAAGTTTTTAGAGTAGATTATTGTTGACTTTAGTTTAGGCTAAGAGCTGTGAAGTGGAAAGAGCTGCTGAGTCCAAGTTGTCTTTTGAAAGTTCGTTTTTTTTTGTTATTTATTTATCAGTTATTATTCTTAGTTTACATTCACGAGAGTCTCCAGAATTAACAATGTTTATCTATGTATGTATACTGTATATATATGTATGTATGTGTGTGTGTGTGTGTGTGTGTGTGTGTGTGTGTGTGTATATATATATTCTGAATACACTGAAAAACACCTGTCCAGATGTTGTTAATCAACCACAGCAACATGAAGCAGGAGGAATTCAGTGAACAATATGCCTCCAGCGCATTTAGCAGCTAGCTTTCCTCCATATTTTACATTTCGATATTTCCATTATTATTATTAGTAGTAGTGATAGTAGTCGTAGTAGTAGTAGTAGTATTAAACCTTTTTTTAACCAGGCTGGCCCTGTTGAGATGACAACATTTCTTTTTCAAGGGAACCCTGGCCAAAATAGCAGCATTGCAGTGTTTTAAGCAACATACATACAAATATTAAAACACATGAAACAAAAACAGTAACAGAATCATACACCTGGGAAGACAGACAGAGGAAGATCAAGGTAAGCAAGCAGTTACATGTTCCAAATGAGTTTGCCTCCAGACCTTACACTATATTTTGAATGCCCTAATTGGGATCAGCCTCTCTACCTACTGGTTCCAGGCTGCAGGCGCAGAGAACATTAAGACGTGTTTACTCATCGGGGATGCACAGTAAGAGGGTATCATTAAGTGAGATTTACCCTCAAAGATAAGGGATACAAAGACGGATTTGTAAATAAATATGTACCAATGAATGAGTCTATGCAAGGCCAATGAAGGCCACTGAACTCTGGCATATAGGGTCCTACGGTGAGTGAGAGCTTTGCAGCCTGTGACAAAGCTCAGAGCGCTGCGGTTCACCATATCCAGCTGATGCAAACACCGAGCAGAGGCGTGCAGTACAGCAGCTCACCACAGTCAAACAAAGGAAGGAACATAACAGATTTTTTGCTGCTACATAGGAAAAGCAGCAGGCAAGGAGAAACATTTGGGGAGGGGGGAGGGGGCCACATGGAGGAGTTCTGTATTTAAAAGAAATCACACATGGGACATATTTAATTGACTGATTCCAGTATTTTTGGATTCAGTAAATGTGGTGACTTATTAAGCCATCAACATGAAAAAAATAGATAAAGGATTCACTATTTCACAAAAATAATTGTATTCCTGGCAGAGCAGATACGGCGTTGAAACAGTATGTGGTAGAGCTCGGTGTTGGAAAATGTCATTTGCAAGAATTTTCCGTTGAACAGATAAAATAGGAAAATCCAAGTAATAAACTTTTTCACAATTTTCTGAGGGAGGACAGGCTGCATAATTATTTCAACTCTCTCTGTTTCCATTTTTTCAACCATTTTGTTTGATGTAGACACAACTACCATGATGCCTTGGTTGCTGTTGCTATGGAGAAAAATGCTGAATTCATCCAAATATGAGGCAGACTGATTTAATCTCCACTGATGTTTTATCAGGTTTTAGGGAGTGGAGCCTCTGCTCACCCTGAGCAACACACAACCACAACTTTTCTGTCATTCTCTTCCATCACTGATGTAAAATTATTAGCATGTCTGAAGAGCGCTCACACACGAACATGCATACACACATACACACACATACAGGTTATTATAGCCACAGTGGCGGTGTGGTGCTTGGCCTCTGTGTGGAACCATGAAACTCACTTCCATTCTGCACTTCTCCTTCTCTGGAAGTTTCCCCTCCACCTTTTGGGTGGTCTCTACCATTACTCAGATCATACTCAGATTCTTTCCCTTTCAGATTCTGCCGATAGACCGACCCGACCGAAAGACTGACCCTTTTCTCTCTCGCTCTCTCTCTCTGCCTCGGCTTTATTTTACTTTGTCTCTTACCCAGTGTCTCTCAGTCCCTGTCCTCCTCTCCATCTGCCGTCCAGACATTGAGGCCACTGACGTTTGTTTTCATCTTTTCTTTTCTCTTCTTTTCTTCTCCTCCTTACAGTAAACACCTGCACACACTCCGAATAGAAAACCACGATGAATAGCGCTGTTGAAAGAGTGGTGACAGGCCTGAAGAGATCCCTTTCACATGCACAAATACTGAGAAGGGGGCAAGCATGTGTGTGTGTGTGTGTGTGTGTGTGTGTGCAGGGCCCTGGATGCTCAGCACAGCCTTAATTTACATTCTCATTCAGTCATTATCAGTCATGTCAGTATTCAGATTTTTGTGGTAACAAGGTTTCAGTTTTTGTAATCCATCATAAGTTCCTCATGGATAAAATCTTATTTTTGTAGTCATACTATTCCATTTTTGTCTACTTTAAAAAGCAAAAAGAGGAAAAATCCTGTAGTATATTATCTTACAAAATGTTGGTAATTTATTATCACTTTTAATAAACAGCAAGCCCATAACCCAACCGCTTATTTAACGGGACCATGCCAATGTTTTTACATGTTTCAGCCCATTAAGCACAAATAGCCTATGTTTTACATTCCTTCTGACTGTTTTCCAAAGTATACAGTAAGGTTTTAGATTGATTTCCCACCCTCCAGGCAGCTGCTAGTTTCCATTCATTTCCATATGAAAATCAACTTGGAGAGACTTGAAACTTGCTTCAGAAAGCTAATCCGTCACAGGGAAAGATTTGTTGCCTTTACCTTTTTGGCAAAGTTACTTCATTGTCATGTTGAACAAAGACTGTTTTGGAAAGTTGAAGGCTACTCTGACATCTGAATTTTGAGAGATGGCTATTGAACTGCAGGGCAAAGAATGACAATGAATGTTCACCGATTGTCAAAGCAAGACTCTGCATCTTTAGCCTGACAGTGGACACTATGGCCACAAGTAGTTGCAAGATCATGGCACATTGAATTTCCTTTGATTTCCCAAGATCCTCTTGAGTCAGTTGCTCTAATGGCCCTGGAAACCTATTTTGTCATCTGCTCTTTGCTATGATTGTGCGTGTTCATATAGGACCCACGAGTTAGAACAGTTTCGGTTATTTCACATGACAAATTTCTGTATTCGTCTTTCTCTCTGTGTTGGAAAAAATGTGATGTCATGCACTTCCATGCGCCAATCAGGATTCATCAACGTTTGTGATGACTGCTGGTGGGCGCTTGCTTATGTCGCCAGCACCATCAGTCAAATCAAACACCCACACATTCCTAATGAAGCAGATTAGCTGAGTTTCAGAGCGTAAAACTCTTAAGTGTACCGTGATGTGTTTTTTTCCCCAACATTTGAATTTGATTTTTTATTCATGACTATTCAGTGTCATTGAAAATGTATTTTTCAGGGGCATTAAAGACATCATCATTAGACCCCGTCATTCTGACTGAAACTGAGCTGTGTGGTCTTTACATCTTGTTTGACTTGACAATAAAACCACTGAATGTTAAATGTAGTGTAACAGAGTCAAAAAGTCAGTGAACTGGTGCAGTATTATCAGTTACACCACAATATCTATCTTAAGTTTGCTAATGTTTGCAACTGTAAGCTAGAGGTCATACTTGACCAAGTAAGGCCGGAGCAGGAAAACCCCTGAGTGTACAGAATGAGCAACTCTGGGTTTTCTCACAAAAGGAAGATTGTCTTATTTCTTTTATTTTTCTTTCATTTGCATAATCTCACTGTGGGCTGATTTGAAGTTTTCTGAGGGTTGTTCAGTTCACCACCAAAGGGATGTCAAACAGGGTTTGGCCAAAAAATGGCTGTAAAACAGAATATCAATCTAAAATTGATTGTGAGTGGGCCTTTAACCCACTAAATTCTATCTTTATCTAATAAATGTTCAACATTTATATGCAGCTATTAAATTATTTTCTAATAAATTAACCAGACAACATCTTTATTACTTACCCTTTTGAACCCTAAATGGGGGGAAAGATAAAGAGAAAATAAATCTGACATAGATCCAGAGCTCAGGATTTAAGGTAGATTTGTGGATTCAAACCAACAACCTTCCATGTGATTAATATCTCACCTCTGCTGAGCCAGTAACTTTGCAGTGCTGCTGTTTTTCAACTCTTAATATAAAGGTGAAGCTTTCACAGAGCTCCTAAGCACATTCCCTTGAAAATACATTTTCACCATGAATCAACAGCTCCCAGGCACATATGCATGCTAATCCTGACATACTGGACAGACTCATGCCAACCTCCCCGCAGCCATAAAGACGATGCGGTGAACAACGAATCTCTCACATAAAGTATGAGGTGTATTTGGGCCTTGGCGTGCTGAGTCACCTCGGTTAATGCTCCAATAGATGAACCAGGGCTCTTATTTTGGCAGTGAGCTCTTGGAGCAGTCACTGATATGATATACAGCAGCTCTTAATACACTCACTGGCTCTCAAATATGTAATGGAGCAAATTAATGCAGTAGCCTCAGACAGAGACACCCAGAATTGAAAACCAATTTAATCAACCTTTGTCTATCTCTGTCATTTTTCCTCCCCTCTCTTTTCCATCAGCTGCCTTTTTCTTCTCTTGGCTCTTGGCTTCGAGATGGGAAAGATGGGGTGGAGAGGAGGGGTAAGTGTGGACAAGACTTGTATAGCCGGGAAGAGCTCATCCTTAGCTCTGCCTGGAATTCATTGCAAAATCATTTGAGAACTTCTTGCGACATTATGGTAATGCTGTACAATTTTCATCTTTGGCACAAAGTCACAGCAAATGCAAGCCGAATTTTCGACTGATAGTTTTCAATATGTCGTATATCATCATTAATTGGAAAACGTTGAGTTGCATGCTGGATCCAGATTGGATTTCTTTATCCGAGTCCAAAAAAACGTGATCCGCCTCCTAATAGCCAACCTCTGGAGCGGATTAATATTAGCGAGAGATGAGGAGAAATCCTCCATAAATCAACAATTTTCATCTAATCAAGGACTCATGAGGGAGAAAGGGTCGAGTGCTCAATCAGAGGATCAAAAGTCTGAGGGGTTTATTTTTTTCGGAGTGACCCAGTGCAGATCAGCTGAACCCTGGGAGGAGGCAGGAATGACAGGCTGCTTCTCATTCTTCATTCCTCTCTTACTCTGCTTCTAATGTTCATAATCTCTTTCAGTTCTGTCACGCACATCACACACTTATCGTTTTAAACCCCCAGCTGCACTGTTCACCGCTCATTCATTCAGCCCCCTTTTTTACCATTTCTTTCTTACAGGAAACACATCACATACAAGCTCGGTGCCTCTCTAATAGCTTTAGTGGATTGGCATAATCTGGCTAGCCTAGCGTGCTACACATTAATAGCATGTTTTACATCGACCCCAGTGGTGCTGTCATGTTATTAGTGTCTTGTCATTAGTGAGTTGCTGCCCACCCTCCATCTGCTGCCCCACCCTCCTGCCTCTCCAGGGTGTTTCTGGGATACCGTCCCAGTGACCTTCGTGGCAAGACTGAGCCGCTTAGCATCGCCACCTGATGGCCGTGCTCGGCAAAGTGACAAATCTGGTTACCTGAAGGACATCCGTGCGTCAGCGCTCTATGATCTAATCACACACACCCACCCAAACACACACACAAGGCTGGGTATGAGTTATGGATGTATGCCAGAGTACACACACACACACACGGACAAAGGAAGTGTGCACAGATTTCAAAGGACATCAATATGAAATATTGACAAAACCCCCACAGGATGCTCACATGCATGCAAGTATGCTCCACAAACAATACACACACACACACACACACACACACACACACACACACACACACACACACACACACACACACACACACACACACACACACACACACACACACAGTTATGTGCACTGTTGCATTTCACAATACATTTCTCTTTCTTGAAGGTGCACACATGTAAGATATTTTCTTCACACACAAAGACAAACACATTCTGTTTACAGGGTTTTGGGAGTTCTATTGTATAATGCGTGAACAACGTTGTCTAAAGTCTTTTGTGGCTCCAAAGAAGAGGAAGAAGAAGAAGAAGAAGCTTACCTCTGTAGCCTGCTCCTCATCTCTGGTTGTGGTTACATCAGCCACTACTAGCATACCTGAATATCAGACTGAACTGTTGGTGGTTGGGTTGAATTGTGGGTAATATAGGTGCCAGGTTTTGACAGGGAAGAAGAATGCAATATCTTAAAGAAGAAGATATATTGCTGGTCCTGTTGGAATTTTTATCCTTAAAAACACAATTCAACAATGTTCAACGCATGTGCAGCATGTATTGTAACTCACATTTGAATGACTTTTCACACACAGGGCTGGATGCTTCTTTGGGATACATAGGCATTTGTATGTGGGTGACATTCAGAAACATTGGCTATTTCCATTTTTATACTTCCACAAATGGGACCACTTGAGAAATCAGCTTGTATGGCATACAGGACAAGGCACGTTTTATTTGGAAAGTGTGCATGTGGGCTCCTCTGCAGCCTGCCATCACCCATAACACCTTTCTGCTGTCATGAATCAGCACAGAATGATAATGAGACACACACACACACACACTACTGACATCCATGTTCCTAAACACTCTCTCTCTCTCTCTCTCTCTCTCTCTCTCTCTCTCTCTCTCTCTCTCTCTCTCACACACACACACACACACACACACACACACACACACACACACACACACACACACACCAGAGCCACGGCTGTTGCGATCACTTTGTATTGTGTACCACCTGTAATCTTTCTCATTCCCTTTCCATCATCCCTTCCCACTTCTCTCTTTTCCACTCGGCTGAATTTTCTGCCTGGCACCAGGGCTTGAAATAGAATAGCAGCAAAACACATTAGAAGAACAATCAAAGTACCTCCCACTATAATCTGTTTATACCCCCTCCTCCTCCTTTTTGGACTTTTTTGTTTCAGTGAGTAAGAACTGTCACTTCTCAGTGCATTCCTCTGTGTCACACCAAAGCTGCCTCCACAGGAAGGGTGCAACTTACCTGAGAAACTGTGACAGAGGAAAACTAAAAGATAGATGATGAGATTAAAGGAAAGGGAAAGGAGAAAGAGGACAGACAGACGGGAAGCATGGAAGAGTGACACAGAAAGGAGGAAGAGAAGGGGAAAGAGGGATTCCCCAATAGAAATGCATGTAGATGGGAGATGGCTGAATCATCTCATTCTGTTTTTAACCAAACTGACAAATGCTGTTTGATAGCAGTGTAACATCCCATACACATGAAGCCACATGTTTGTGCGTAATTAGGCCTAGGGATGCAGTTTCCTTATGGAGCACTTCTAGTACATTTAATACTGCATAACTTCATTGAAAAATGTCTTATTTTTCTAGATTTGTCCCTAATAGTACAAATAATTTAAAATCATCAACTGAGATCTGGGAACACAGCGATATCACTAAAAGGAAGTGAGACAGGACCAAAAACATGAGCAGCCAGCTAAGTTGTAAGCAAACCCTCAGTTTAGTCAAATGACTAGAGAAAATGAAAAAATAAGATGAACAGTCAGGTTATTATCCAGAACAACCAACAGAATTTATAGAATTTATTGGCATTTCCAGAAATGTATTAATGATAGCAGCATTATTGCTGATGGTTTTGGAGTGAATAGTTCAACAATGACATGGGGGTGTAATGGTCATGTGTCCAAATACTTGTGGCCAGATAGTGTAACAGATTTCTGAAGCAGTTCAGAGGAGCCACCACATATTCATGTAATGTGCAGTGATTTCCTCTTGTACAGTTTTTTTTTTATAGATTATTTTATCGTATGATTTTGGCTGATTCTATACACCGCACAGCACTGGCTCTTCCATACAGTGTGACTCAGATACGGGCAAAGCTTCATCATTTGGGTTGGAGGAGTTTGACATTCTCCTCTGTCTCTCTGGTGTCGCTGTCATATTTAGTTTCTGGTCCCTGTGGAGAGAAAATGGCAGCAGCGGAGAAAGAGAGGGAGGAATCTCTGAAGACCAAGCTGTCTGCTTGGGACTGGAGAGTGGCTGAGGCAGATAGTGTTACACTGCACCCGTGGGAGACAGGGAGATATGACCAGAGGGATGGAGGGATATGTGTGTGTGTCTGCCTGTGTGTGCACAGAGAAAAGGGGGACTGGCATGAAAAAACAGATATATAGAGACAATACAGAGAGACGGTGTATAATGTGATATTGAAGGTATAACAGGCATAACCTACTAGTTCTGGCATTTTGAAATTGTAAAATTGAAATGTATCAGCTTTCAAAATGGCCAGTCTTTGCAGTCTGGTGTCAGTTTCTCCGAATCATGTAAGGAAATAGCTGTTTTATTCTTTTTACCTGGATGTTTTGGACAGCTTGTTGGCCTTCTCCTCCTCTGCTGAAATCCTTTTAGTGCTGAACTGTTCCCATGCTCTCTCTCTCTCTGTCTGCCTCCCCTTCTCAGCAGAGTGGGTGTCAGTGCTGGTCTGAAGTGGCTTGTCTACGGCACAAATGAATAGCATCACTCTTCCAGGACGGTGAAAAGACAGTGATGGACTTAGACAAAGGAAAGGTGGAAGAGAAGAGGAGAGACTCTAGAAGGAGAAGAGAGTGTGATGAGAGGAAAGATGCTTGAGAGAGTGGGTGAGTGGGAAGTTATAGGAAGGGTTGGGATTTGGAGGAGACGATGAGTGCTATTAAAATGATTAAAAGGATGGGAAGAGAGAGGGCCGAGAAAAGTGGAAAGTATGCACAAATGGGGGGAGGAGAGAGTAAGGGAGTGGGGGGGTGGGGGGCAGCATATAATAAGCTCATTCACCATTTATTCACAATTTATTGTAATTTCAGTCAAATTACTTCACATTTATCACCGTGAAATAAGTTGCACTATATATTAAATTGGGCTACAGTAACACCAATAAATGTCTGTTTTACACTAAATCTGTCACTAGTATTTATTTATACAAGCTGAATAGTATTGTTGTGTGCTAGTGGCTGCTACATGGCAGAACAGTGGAGCTGCATTAGAAAGCTAGTTTTGCTCATTGGTCAGTAGCTTTTGAGTTGTGAAATTCAGTGTTTTTTGGTTTAGTTTTCATTAATGTGAGAGGGACTGTGCATATTTATACAACTGCACTGCCTGAGCAGGAACGCAGTCTACGAGACAGAAAATAGCCCATTGCCAAGCCCAATAGGCAGCTATTAGTGACAGCAGCATGGTCTTTCTGTATAGAGTGAAACTTTTGAAAGATGTTCTTTGAAAGTTTTAAACATCAAAATTGATAATAAGTTTCAGTGACTCAACTCTTTCAAAATGCATGTTTCTAGCAGGTGAGAGGTAGCATCCTTACAGTCTGTACATGTTTGGGGTGAATTGATTATTATGAGTTATTAACAACACAGTCATTTCATTAAATGCTGATTTTAAAACATCTTGCTAGAGCTTTAAAAAGGCTTCTGATATGTCATGAATAATATCTACATAGACACAAATGAAAGGTCCAAAAATATTTTGAAAGCCACCTTAACCTTAATCTGAACTGTACTGATTATGGTAATTTTGATATATTGTATAATTGCTTGCTTATCTACCAATTTAATTCCCACTTTAATTCTGGACCACAGTAGGGATGAATCATGAAACTCTTTCAGATATGATGCTCCACTGCATTTCTATTCACTAAATGTTGTGCTCAGTTAGTGAATAAACTGAGAACTGATGTTGTGCTGACAAATTAGATTTAGGCCTTTACACCTTTAAACTGCCCACATTTCAATTTCAAAAACTTAACAAGTTCAAATTAGCACTATAATAAAAAATAACACACATTTTAGAGATACTACTGACATATTTCATGCACTGCTGGCGAGATTTTTAGCAAATAATTGATAATAGGACCTGTCCTGGCTGTAAAAACAGAGCAGGAAACTTCAAGAGGACACACATTCATGCACACACATGCTCCCACCCGCTTCAAATTAGCACTATAATAAAAAATAACACACATTTTAGAGATACTGCTGACATATTTCATGCACTGCTGGTGAGTTTTTGGCAAATAAATGATAAAAGGACCTGTCCTGGCTGTAAAAACAGAGCAGGAAACTTCAAGAGGACACACATTCATGCACACACACGCACCCATCGGCTTCTGCTCGCCAGGCCCATGTGCACCACAGAGAAGAGTGTCACACATGCAGAGAAAAATGCCTGTAATATCAAATTTGGCAGGATGAGGGGAAGAGGAGGAGGGAGTGAAAGAGAGAACGAGGAGGAGGTAGAAAAAGAAACAAGCCTTCGTCGTAAACGCTCTCAGAACATTGTGAGCCTCCAAAATGGACTACATCTTCCCATTGGTGTAATAAGGGTTATGATTTTCCCTTCAGGGGGTGGGAGGTATGACAACCTCCCAGGGCGAAGAATCTAACTGGTGGCTTCGCAGCTACGATGTTTTTTTTGTTTTTTTTTTTTGTCTTTCTGTCATATTCTTTACCTCCCTCCCTCTCTCTCCAGGAGCTTTGACTCACTGGGCTACTGGGTCAATTCCTACTAATTGGGGTCAATGCAGAATCGAATTGCGCTCGTATGGGCTAATTTATATGTCTATTTCAGTTGACAGGCAGGGGAATAGGATTTTTACTCAACTAATCCTTCTTGGATTTTGTGTACTGCTAATATAGTGTGAACTGTCAGGTTTAAGCCCTTTCATTTTCTCTCTGGTGCGCTGCTTTGCAATGTGGTCTCCTCTGTTACAGACGACGACAAAGAGAATTAGCCGTCTATTAGTTATTTCTTTTTTTTTAAAGGCTATACATAGAGCACTCTCTCCTCTTTTTCTCTATCTTATTACCCTTTCATAATCTTCCCTCTCCTCATGTGCGCACACAAACATGTCCATTGGCTTGCCACCATAATGTATAAGATTTGTTTGGCGTGTGATGGAGGGCATATGTTCTCTTTGCAGCTAAAGTTTCTCTTATCCTGTCTCTGCAGCAAAGTGAGAAGGGAGCTCGGGCCTATTGTAGCCCAACTCAATGGAATGAGGGGGTGGGGGGTGAGGGAGAAGAGAGGGATGGAGGGGAGGCAGGAGAGGAGTAAGATAAGTTCTAACAGGGGGCCCTCCTATTGTCACCATGATTAGGAAATGAAGCAAACTAATTATAGTCTGTGTGTGTTTCTACATCCTTGTCTGTTTATTTGTGCCTCATCTCCCAGATGATATATGTACTGTACAGGCACAGCCTTCAAAGCAAGTCCTAGTTACTTTAACTGAAGTCATCGCAACACAAAGTTCCCCCCCTTTGATGAAGACAGGTTGTCTGTCGCGCTCCATTTATGCTGCAGTCGAGACTTGCAGGCTGATGGTCTCATTCAAAGCATGAAAGAGCTTCAAGAGATGCTTTATAAAATGGCACGTGAGAAAAATACATTAAAGAACGAATGATCACAGGACCAGGAGGTTGTGTATGATGGTGAATAATGTTTTCATATTTCACATATATGCCCACAATATGCTGCATGTGTAGTTGAGTCTCACCTGCTTAATAATTCATGAAGCATGAATAGAATTAGTCAGAATTAGGCTGACATTGCATTTTATATTTTTACTTCATTTTACAGAGGGCCGAGTTACAGATAAAGCCTAATATTCTAGGACTTTATTTTCTCATGATTTACACCAAATTACAACTTTTTCAGTTGGATGGATAAGGTGGATATTTAGAGCTGCTTATGGGAAAAAAATGCTGCCACATTAGTGTTGAAAGTGAACCAAGGGGAGCTGAGGGCAACTGCAGAGAGTGGCAATAATCATCTCTTGGTCTGCGCTACGAGCCACCACCTGCATATTCCCTTTCATTGTCACCTGATCCACTGCTATCATAAATATGCCTATTAACTTTTCATAGCTTGGGGGGTGAAAGACTGAAAAGAGACCTGTTGTCTAGACACAGGTGACAGTGAAGAAAGTGCAGGACGCAAATGAATTTAAGGCTAGTGTGATCCTAATTTTCAGATTTAGCAACAACAAGAAAACTGGTGCAAAGGTACATGCTGCTCTCTCAGCTGTGGTTTCCTTGTTTACATTAATTACACCTAAGTATTGTAATTCATTTGACAATGATATAATGGTGTGGAAAAATGGTTCACGTACCACCTAATTATACCA